>NC_062195.1:6169600-6392100 GCF_912470025.1 Vespa velutina
TAGATAAAAAATAATCAATAACATCAATTTTCGTGAGGGAGGAAAAAAACAAACAAACAAAAAAAAAACACAAAGTCAAAGGAATTAAAAGAATACAAATTTCCAGCACAATTTGGACCGTGGACGTTCGGTCCACCTCATGGATTTGCCAGGATCGTTCGTTGGAATGTTGAAAAATCGCCAGAACGATTGCCTAGCGGAGACGTCGAAGCAATATTCTCGATAATGGATAGCGAATTTACACGGTCAATGTGGAACTACTCGTTCAGATTAACGTACAGGTTAATCCTACGAGAGAAAGAACTTCACTTCCACATTGGCGTATATAATCCCAGCAAGGATCATACCTTTAGCTTTAATATTTTGCTACACACCTATTTCAAAGTTCCAGACGTTAGGAGATGCCAGATTACAGGATTGCATGGATGCACATTTATTGACAAGGTAATCGATCATTTTTTCTCTTTCTTTTTCTTTATTCTTTTTTTCTATTTTCTTTCGATCACTTTTGATCTTTCGTACCTTTTCTAAATAATCTTTTTCTTTTTTAAAAGATCATAAGTAAAAAATGTATTATCAATGATCGCGAATCCATTCACTAATTTTATCGACAATAATCAAAATTATATTAAATAACAATGTTCATTAAAAGTTTTTTTTATTTATTCGATAATCGAAAAATTCTATTACATATATATCGATATTAATTAAAAACTATTTTTATTCATTCGTTATCAGAAAAATAATCCTTATCGTTTTAAGAATATATTATAGCTCTATTTCTCTACGATCTATTTCTAACAAATTTTTCTATAGAAAAATACGCTACATAATTTTTATATTATAATCGTTATTAATAAAACGATTAAATGAAAAGAGAGAAAAAAAAGAGCAATTGACAGCATTTAACGCTAGTTAAAATGATAAGGGATTAAATAAATAAATAAATAAAAAAAAATAATAATATAACGAATTAAATAAAATAAAAGATACGTATTTTCGTAATTTGAATTTCAAACGAAATAATCATAATCTGTATATAAATTAAAAAAAATAAAAAAATAAAAAAAAAAAGAAGAAAAAAAAAAGAAAAAGAGAGAAAGAAGAAAAAGAAGAAAAAGAAATATTGAATCAACTTCCAATCGATTTAATATCAAGTCGATAATTGAATGATAAAATTGAAATTATATTTAGACAAGGGATAACCAGATCTTTCAAGAAGGCCGTGACGTGGTAACAGTATGCGAATGGACCGATAGAATCTATCAGAATACGCAGGGTGAGCACATCATCACGAACGTAGTTTCCGGAAGGAAGATGCGCGTACAAAAGTACAATTTCCCGGATACAGTGGTTTCGAATCCTTGGCAAGAGAAGGCTCGTGATATACCAGATTTTGGAGACGACGAATTTCCTAATATGATATGCGTCGAGAGTGGACACGTCAGTAGTCCGGTGATACTTTTACCGGGCATGACTTTTGAAGCCAGCCAGATATTGCAGGTATTATTTCCTATGCAATTAATAAAGAAAGAAGAAGAAGAAGAAAAAAAATATAAAGATTATACGATATTCGAAGAATTCATGTGAAATATTATTATCGATTAGACGATTGATCATTCAGTATTCATTTTATTTTGTACTTTTCTTATCTTCATTTTGATTCGTTAATAATAATAAATGTTTATTTGCAAATTTATATAGAATATACACGTAGCTATTTTTTTTTATTATTATTTTTTTTTGTTATCATTATTATCATTATTATTACTATTATTATTATTATTGTTATTATTATTATTATTATTATTATTATTATTATTATTATTATTATTATTATTATTATTATTATTATTATTATTGATTTTATTCATATTAACTAAAGTTAATCGATGTACTTAACAAATTGCCATTTAATTAAGATTTCCTCATTAACACATATACATGTATAAGTGTGTGTGTCTTCTTCACATCTTCACATATAAATATTCATATTTAAAATATTTTTATTATATATTTATAAATGTAAAACAGAAATACACAGTATATATGTTAATTATTAATATTGTCAAATTGATGTGACATTTTAATAATTAACACTTTCAAAATATTTAAAATCGTGACATTTTAAAAACAGTTCACATTTCTTCTAAACACTTACAGTTCTAAATACTTAAAGAGAGAGTGTTTTAAAAAATGCATTATTTTCAAAATGACAATGAAAATTTGAAGATATTATTATTGTGTCCATGAAAATCGTTAAACAAATCTATTGTCGATGAAAAGTCGACCCTCAGATTAATCCTTTCAATATCGTCAAGATTTAACTAGACTCGATATTTCTTCGAGCTCGTTAAACTTCCCCTCGTTAAGCTACTCATGGCCACGTATGGATGTCTTATTAGTCGCTGCTCTTTTCAAAGGCTAGCCGATAATTAATTGCCTATCTTTAGATCATGGTTGTTTTCTACTTTGACGGTGCGATAATGATCAAAATTGAACGTTGATCAAAGGCGCCAAAAACATGTCGCGTTCCTATCACAAATTTTTCGTATTTAAGTTTGTCCTTGTTTTCGTCTTCGTCTTTGTCTTCATCTTCGTCTTCGTTTCTGTCTCTGTCTTTATTTTTCTCTTTGGTTTGATCCATTTTCTCCAGACACTTTTAAATAACTCCTTAATTGAAAATTGAACCGTCGACTACTTCGAATCATGTACATTCTTAATCAGACAAAAAATCATTTAACAATTCCATTTTAATTTGGTCACTGATCGAAGGATTATCAATCAAAACATAGATGATCAGCCATTAATAAAATTATATAAGAAAAAAAATACGTAAGTACAAAAAGAAATCATTCATGGATTACAATTAACATTGTTGAACGAAGAAATGATACAAGAAATATATGAAATTAGTTATACAAAATATTGATTATGAAATCATCTCATTGATTGTACCAATAAAAATATTCTAATACAAAAAAAAAGAAAATGAAAAGAAATAACGGTACATACATAATTTTAAAATAATTCGAAATTCTCTCAAACGTTTGAAATCGGTCAAAATATCGCGCCATTTTCATTCGATTGATAATTCTTATCAATAATATAAGAGGGCGTTGTTCTACGAATCGATTCGAACCGCGTTCGATTTCATTTAATTTTTCCTTTCTTCTTTTTCTCGAATGTACGAAAACGGGAATATATTTCTGAAAGAGCGTGCAATAAAACACGTTTGCACGTATCAGATCCAATCGATAAAACCGTAAAACTCTGTTTAAAATGTAAGTGAACGATTTCGTATTCTCTGATCCGCCATTGTGTGGGCCATTGGCGATATCCGCCATTTTTGACGTATCTATCCACCGCCATTTTCTTTCAAAAGGATGCGATACGACAGACAAATCACACTTTGCGTTCTACCAAGCCGTTTGGATATTTTTCTTTAAGCTTTTTACCTCTTCCTACGACTAAGCGCGCTGGCAATGACAAATATTCTCAGATAACGTAGCCAGTCGTAAAAAGCTTGTATTTGTCTTCGAGACTGCTCCTTTCTTCTTATTTTTCTTCTTATTCTTTTCAGACGACATTCTGAATCGTCTTATTTCATCAAGATACAAAATTTTTAATCGAAAGTGTTAAAAGAATTATGATGCTTCTAATAGATTTAATGGATTTATTATTTTAACACATTCTTAAGCGGTCACAAATAATATATATATATATATATATATATATATATATATATATATATATATATATATAATCGTAAGCAAGTTTTATACTAATCATTTTTTACTCAATGTTTAACTAATAAGAACATAACTTTCAAAGTTCCGAACAATCTCGCACAGGATGATTGAAAGTTTCTGAGAAGGATGAAATTCAAAACGCATCTTCTCAGTTTGCATTTGCGAACGTGTATAAATTACCTTCGCCTCTAACACGAGGCTTCTTTATTTTCTTTATGAAAAATCAAGAAAAATGATAAAAATCGATTTTACTATCAAATAACAATTTTCGATAAATCTAATAACGATTACCATTTACTATTACTGATATAGGAAAAATAAAAAAGAAACGTATAATCGTTTTTATTATAAAATAAATAATTGCAGATATAATATAATAGATAAAGGAAAAAAAAGTAATAATCGAAAATTTGACATGCATTTAACAGAATATGATGTAAATAGAATAATATTAATAATTTTAGATAGAATATTATTGAAAAATTCTTTAGAACGAACTTCCTATTTTTCTAAATAAAAATTAGAAACTTAAATGATAATAAATATAATTATTGAACAATACCTAGGGAATTAAATAATAATTTGTGTGTGTGCATATATATATATGTATATAAAATATATGTCCTCACTTAAATGGGACATCTAAATTACTTTTGCTGCTATTAAAAGTAAGAAAAAATAACTAAGAGGAGTTTACATAGTTTCAGAACGAACATCTGGCAATGATAAAAAATATTCCTCTTTCCCAAGGTCATTTGGAATACCATTTCAAGGTCATCGTCATTTCTTTTCTCATATTAACATCTGTTTTTTATAATGCGACGTTTTTATAAGTCGACATCAAAATGAGTTCAACTATCTATAACATCGTAAGATCGAAATAATCTAAAATAAAGAAAATGGAACAATGTAAAAATAATAAAACAAAAATAATTAATCAATTTATTTCATTAGACGTTCAAATCAATACATTTATGTAAACTATAAATAAACGATTAAATGTCATATCTTACTACCATAATTTTATCATGCTTTCAGTAACAGCGAAAATAATATAAATGTTAAACTTAAGTAAGACACCATGTATAACAATTATTATTTGCTATTATATTGAAAAAATAGAAATGAAAAAAAATAAATAACTGCATAACATAAAATATAAGAAGGGAAAAAGAAAAATAATCAAAAAAAGAAAAGAAAAAGTTTGACATATACATGTACGTATATAAAAGGTCATTTGTAATATAATATATTAATAATATTTAATGAATAATTATTAAGATATACTTTTTAAGTTATAAATGATAAAAAAAAGAAAAGAAAAATAATTAAAAATTTGATATATGTTTAATAGGTGATGTGAGTAGAGGGTGGACCAAGTTCTCACGCAAGCAGTGCCACCAGCAGTAGCGGTGCATTGCTTCCGTCCGTCGTCTCCTCGGCTTCGGGTACGACCGTTTGGTCGAGCACCAATCCAGGTTGGCGTTACATGCCACCACCACCACCGCCACCACCTCCACCACCACCACCACCGCTACCACCACCGCCGTCACAGTCAGCAATCTCTTCCGCGCATTCAACTCAGCATCATCTCTCGCAACAGCAGCAACAACAGCAGCAACAACAACAGCAACAACAACAACACGCACATCACCATCATCATCATCATCATCATCACCATCCTCCTCCTCCTCCTTCTTCTCATCACCATCAACAACATCAACATCAACATCAACATCATCAACAACATCCCTCGCAACTACATGCTCACTGCATCGCCCAAACTTGCACCATTTGCTCTCTCAATCTTTAAATCATTCAAATATGAAATTTTTTACATTATACAATCGCACAATTCATTTGAAGTTACTTTTGCAAGCAATACGCGAAACTCATCGATGGATTTCTCAAACTTATAATAAATTTCTCCTATGCTAGGACGTACGTGTGTATGTATATATATATATATATATATATATATATATATATATGTATTAGGTTGATTCATAAATATAAGTAACAAATTATTGTAATAAACTTTTTACTTATTTAGGAATCAACCCAATAAATATGATATTTTCTAATCAGAATTCTTATATAGTTATTATTAATTGATATATAAATAAGTTTCGATTCGCTTCTTTATGAATGAACACAATTTCAAACTCGATTTTAAGTTTACTTTTAGCTTCTATCCTTTTTTTTGTTTTTTGGATTTATTAAATAATCCTTCGACTCAGTTAATGTTGCGAGGGAACGTAGTATTGTTCTTATCGTCTAAATATTATTGTTCCACTAATGATAGTAATTGTAACGTTCTTAAAAAAAGAAAAAGAAAAAACAAAATCGAACAATTTCTTTAAGACCTATTGTATCGCGTGCGTTCCTATTTTAATGTACATTCCAATTGTCAACAAGTAATTTACATGTTTCTTAGTTTACAATTTCCATTCCACTAAGCACATTCCATTTTATTAATCGTTTTTGTTGAAAAAAAAAATAACTTCCCAATAGTTTTAGCTGCTTATTCGAGATTTCAAGATCTTCATAATTATATTCCTAAATCTATGAAAAATTAATCTAAATGTGTGTGTTGGCGTATTTTCAAAGCGAGAAGATGCATGGAACGAATTCGAAAAGAGAATAAATAAATAAATAAAGAAACAAATAAATCTTGCTCGCTATTGTCTTGTTAACAATTTCGTTATCACACGTATACATGACGAATGGCTTTGTAAAAGCTTGCGCGGATATGTTTCTAATATTATTAATGTTCAATTGATTTATTCCTCCATGAAGGCTTTTCTATAATTATTATTATAATAATATGACCGCAATTGATATTATAATAATGTGACCGCATCTCCAATGGTTGTGCTTGACGAGTATTTTTTTTTGTTTTGTAGTTTATATATATATATATATATATATATATATATATATATATATATATATATATATATATGTATGTATGTATTTCTACTTTCGTGACATTTTTTGGCTCACATGCATTTGTCTCAGGTCATAATAGTATATCTTTGAAAGGATTATCAATAATCGATATAATCATAAACGAATAAATGATTAATGGGATAGATCGTTGTCGAGTCAGAGAAAATGTCAAGAAAACGTTGCTGTCGTTTTTCTATTCTGCTTCTTCGTTAACGACAGAACTGGCTTCATTATGATCGACCTATTACGTATTATAAAACAGTTCACATAGGAGAACATACAATAACAGATATGGTGCTAATATTACAAATATGAAGTCGTTTATAATATATAAACGAGAATATATAGGAAAAACTCGTAAACAGAGTAATTCTCTCTTAGAAAGATCTGCTGCGACTTCTCAAAAATAATCTTCTTGCAACATTTTCGCCACATTAACTCTAATTATACATACTTATGTGAACGTTTCCGTCTTTAGAAAGAAGAAGAAAAAAAAAAGAAAAGAAAAAAAAAGGAAAATGAAAAAAGAAAAAAAGAAAAAAATAAATAATACAAATAAATGAAAACGATACATCATCGAGATAGATACGTAAGGGAATATTTATGCCATAAATACGTGACTATAATATTAACGTAAAAAGGAAAAAAAAAAAAAAAAAAAAAAAAAATGAAAAAAAAAAAAAAAAAAAAATAATAATTAGAAATCTGTATGGAATACTTGTAAAGATTGTCTATTCTACATTCGTAAAAAAAAAAAGTCCTTGTAGAAACGAGATGTTTCTTTTTTCTTTTTTTTTTTTTTTTCTTTTTTCTCTAAAAAATTTTCTTCAACATATTATATAGATTATTCCTTTAATATTCTCGGATCGTTATTAAATATTATTCATGTAAAAAATTTAATCATTCTGTGTATTCTTAAATAAGACATATTCGCGATTACTCTTATCCGTCTCAAATACATTAATAAAATTTTGTTAATTTCAATTTTTTTTCGATGAAAAGCAATAGAATTTTTGTATCTTTCGTTATTTTTAAATATAAAACGATCCGAAAAAAAAAATATTGTTAAAGAATCTAATTGATTTAAATCAATTCAATTTCAAACACTTACAATTATATAAAAATAGAGATATCTTTTTTAATCTTATCGTTTCATTATCGTATTAAATCGATATCGAGTCCAATTTTTTTATCGAACAAGTTGCGTGCAAAAAAATATGTACAATTTAATAGATAAATTAATAATAATTTTATCAATTATCGCACCAGAACGAAAAGTTTTTACGCTGATAGTATAATTTGATTGCTACATGAAATTTATTCAAATTATAATAAAAATATCATTCTATATACTTAAAATTAACTAAGTAATTTAGTTATTACATACGATATTAAAGTGCAACATAATGTGAAGTTTTTAAATAAATGTAAAGAAAAAAAAAAAGAAAAAAAAAAAAAAGAAAAAAAGAAAAAGAAAAATGAAAAAAAAAATATCCGTTCTTTGCGTATAACGAATATAACAAATTTTCAACAATAAAAAACGGAGATAATCTCTCTGCTTATTCATGTATTAAAACGCCAAAATATAATTACAATATAAATGGATTCGAATTAACTAGGAAAATTATTGACTGTTCAGTTACGTAAAAAGAAAAAAAAAAAAAAAAAAAAGAAAAAAAAAAGAGATAGGAAAAGAATACGATTATATCATAAGGGTTTTTGGTCTTTAGAGGCTAGACACTACGTCCATGGTTCAATATAACATAACATTTCTCTTTCCTTTCCCATATTAGCATTAAGATTTGGTCTTCCACTACAACATTTATGAGATCATTTGACTTTTGACAGAAGTAATGTTTATATTCCAAGTATTTGTAATTATATATAAGGAAATTTCAGAATTATACGATAAAATAGTATGTTAAAAATGTACTCTTTTGGGAAAGTGCAATAAAATGTAAAAAAAAAAAAAAAAAAAAAAAAAAAAAAAAAAAAATATACATAAATTGCAAGCTCTTACGAAATATTTCTACTAATCGTAAAAAAATTTGAACATATAAATAACATTAAATATTTTTTACAATCTTATTTTGATAATTTATCTATTATCGAGAGATAAAAGGGAAATAATAGCACATATTGATTTCGAATATTAATAAATTTGCATAATTTATTATAAGGAAACGACAAACATACATATCCTTTCTCTTTATCGTTCTGTGCTTTCACTTAATTACACAACATATTAAATAACTGAAGTTTAAATTTACACAAAATTATTACTACAAGTATCATATCATTTAATTAATATCCTTAAAGTCTACTACGGTCAAATAGATTTCCTTTGACCATCAAGATATAAGTAACAATAGTTTTATACATATTGACTATTATTACGAATAATATGTAAATAACATCACGCAGAGCTAAGTCCAGTTATACATCATAATGTTACATACAGAGAATAATGAAGAAATTCTCTAAGATCAAAGACATTGTGTACTCTTTATGTGCTCGCAATGGATGTAACTTTGATGCATTATGATCGTCAATTTTAAAAACATACTTGCAAAGTTTGATTCCGTCGTTAGTAAAAATTTACAGATAGTTTTTAAAAAGTTATCTTGCAGCTTCCTTAGTCTTCTCTTGTTGCTCTTGTTGCTTTTTCAGTTGTTTTTCTCTCATTCGTTCCGCATCTCTGCAATATCATATCATTAATACTAATCTATTATCCACAATATATATACATGTATATATACATGTATATATATATATATATATATATATATATATATATATATAAATAATATAAAAATAACGTGCTTTTTATTTTTGTGATTATTCTAAATTCCAACAGAAAAAAATTATAAACAGAGATAAAAATAAAAAGAAACGTATAACCTACCGTGCCTTTCGTTGTTCTAATGAAAGACCTTTATTGCTTTCCTGCTCAGCGGCAGCTTTTTTAACAGTTTTCTTCATATTCTTAGCTCTTGCTAGTTCACGTTGATTTCCTCCTATATTCAATAATTCAAATCTTACTTATATAAATGTATATGTATATATTATATTTTTATATACACACATACACAGACACTGACATTATGCTTTATCTTAATAAAAAAAATACGCTATTATCTCTTATTTATTATTATCTCTTATAAAAAAATAACAATAAATAATTCTATTGAATTCACAAAATATAATGAAACGATGTTTCAATAAATCTTTGAAAGGGTCATCCTCAAAATCGAAATTACTTTTGGACTTTTCTAGAACATTCAAACTTTCTCCGTGTTCGAACGAAGAACAAATAAAATTCGATTAAATTAAACAAAACCATCAGAGATTATATCACAAAATTACATTTATTATTCGCAATAATGACTTTGCGTCGTAATCGATGGTTAAGAATACAAGGGGAAAAAAAAAAATCACAAAATACGCCAAACACCTCAAAATAGCTAATACTAATCTATCATTGTACGATTAAATAAGAACTTGGTAATCTCGAAGAAACAATTTCGTCATTATTAAAAAAAATTTCTACGAAATATAATATAAGATAAATAAATTGATTTAAGAGATATTTCATCTTAAGAAAATTATTGGACGAGCACATCGTGATTATTTCATTTACGTGACAATAGCACAGTCGTGAATAACACAGAACATATCGACTTCTGTAATTTATCCGTTTATTTGGCCATCTCTTTTTAATATCATTAAAAATCTGAAAATAATATATAATTAATGAACAACTTACGGGTCATTTTTTTCTTTTAGTTCTTGATCTCCGATAAACAAGTACTTGAAAAATTTTATCAAGTCGAACGGTGAAAAAGCACCGCTACAATTCGTCTGCCATCACGAATTAGCTATATCACTAACACATATACTAATTTCTAAACCAAAATAAATGACTTCGTCCAGTGGCACGATCCTTCTGATATACAAAAGTATATTACTCGTAAAGATATTTTCTCGGAGTAACGAACGAACACATATACGAAAATACGTACAGGAACGTACAAATTTTAATACCCTAATGTTTCATAGAGGCGCTACTATCGTTACGATGCTCATACCCTCTAGTAACCAATGTTTGAAACAAATAATAATAATGCAGAGTTTCTCAACTCTTTATCAATTTTGTTCCTATCTCATTAAATAGTATCAAATATTTTCTGATTAGAATTTTTCGTGATTAAAGAAATTTTCATTGATACGATGAGAATTAACCTATTAACATTGAGATATTTTGATCGAAGATAAAATTGATCTAAAATTTTCATAAATATAAATAATCATAAGTATATCCAAGGATTATCGAGGTAGTTATAAAAAATCTTATATGACTCCAGCGACAGATATGGATAAAATATGAACTACAAATGCAATAGAGAAACTACTATTCCCTTGATGAGCTTATTGCATCAGTATATATGCTTGTGTAGGTTATATTTTTTAGCACATAATCTAATAATTGAATTAATATGTGATGATAGAAACTTTTGTATATAGTAAAAATGTTAGTACATCTGACAAATGTAAGAAACAATCATATATCAAATTCTACATTCCTGAAGATAGATTAATTGAAAAATATTTATTAATCGTACAGACTTTATATTTTTTGTTTTTAAATTTATACAAATACAATTTATACAAATACAGAATATAAAATATAAAAGACATATAATAACAGTAAGCCAACGGTGAATCTAATCTTTTAATTATTACTGTTATTTAAAAATTAAAAAATTTGTCTGTAATAATAAAAAAAGAAAAAATAAAAATTTTTTATTATTAAAATTTTTTATCAATTTAAGTAATTATATATAATTATATTAATATATAAAGATAATAAAGAAATTATAATTTTTCAATGCATTTCTTTAAGAAATTATTTTAGAATTCTCCTATATATAATCCATTTATCCAAAAGTATTATTAGAAATGTAAGGAATAATAACTGCTTTAATGTTTAATTGGAATTAGATTGAAAATATTTTGAAAACTCACTGAAATATGCACCCATTCGTCCGATAATACCTACATCGAATTAGATTTCGATATATCGTAATACCGACCCAGATCTCACTATGTGGAGATTACTATATCTGGAGATCCATGGTACCATTAGAGACGTTAAAAAATGCCACGATCTAAAGATTATTTTACTACTATATTATTATTTTTTTTGAAAACAAATAAAATCTCAATCTATCAGTCAAATCTTTTGATAAGAAAGTAAAAAAAAATAAAATAAAATAAAATAAAAATAATACCATAAAATTTATTTATCTGAATCGAAAAATAGAAAATGAATCATTTCGCAGTTCATCTAATTTAAAATAAATATTTTATATAATATATTGCGTAATTTATATTGAATTATTTCTATCGAAAAATAAAAAGTAAATCGCTTCCCGTAATGTCGTAGAAATAAAGAGCATAGCATATATTTAAGGATAATTATTTCATCCTCATGGTACAATACCAATGTTCCCTACAATTGCCATTTTTTTATTTCTTTTGTGATTTTTAAAAAGCTCTAATTTATTACTCTATTATTATTTTATTTTAAACAAAATAAAAGGAATAAGAAAAAAAAAAGTAAAATAAAAAGAGAATATTCATATATGTGTATTACTTATGAAAGATTTAATTGAATTTAATTTATCGTGAAAAAAAAAGAAAAGGTAAAAGTAAACGAAAAATTTTCGAACCAAATCTAAACAAACATTCTCATTTTCTTGGGACATATCTTAGCGTATATGTTTCAATTCCATGAGTACTTATATTAATGTAATTTCAACAATTGCCATATCTTATAGATTCGTGACTATGACTTTAATAGAAGATAATTTTATAGTAATAAAAAATATACTACTTATGAAAGATAAAAGTATGAATTTAATTTAACTTTAAAGAAAAGTAGAAAGTGAAAAAATTAATGATTCGATTTAAAAAAAAAAAAAAAAAAAAAAAAAAATGTAAAATATTAAATAATCTTACTCTTTGATACGATTTGTTGTGAATTCGCACGAAAAAGAGGACGGAAATCTTTGTAAGACATTAGCGATTAAATTGGCTATATTATACCTTTTAAATATATTCTTTTTTCTTTTATTTATTACAAATCATCATCATTGTGTACAATGTAAAATGTATTTACATGATTTATATAATATTTAAATATATATGCATTTTTTCTTTTACATCTTATTATTATATTTTGATATTATTTGATATTATTATTACATTAGTAGTAATAGTAATAATAGTAATAATAAAATAGATTACTTCGATAGAGAAAATCATAGAAAAAAAAATTACACTGGGAGCTTTTTATCTCAACCATCTAATTCACGGAAACAAAACATACATCATCCAAACGTTTATACGAAAATCAGTAGTGAGAATAAGAAGTTTTTCTCTTTTGCCACAAAGTTTAAGGGGCGCCACTATACGAAACTTTATTTTCATGAAAAATATCGAAAACAGCATTTACGCCAACGATGAGTCCTGACTAAATTCTTATTCGATATTAACGAATAAGATCTCATTTTAATGATAAAGGTTTAAGCGAGGAAATGGCTTTTACGAATGTTTGCAAAAGTTTTATTTTTATGGATAAACTATTTTCGAAAAAGCATCTTTTTTGGGAACGACTTTTTTCAAAGAAAATTAAATTTCTTCAAGAATTTGAAAAAGCCGTGTCCTCGTTTAAACCTTCATCTATATAAAATTAATCCTTATTCATTAAAATAATTAAAAAATTACCCTTATATTCATTGTTGGCGTAAACCATTATAAAATCAGGGATGATACATAGCCTTAAGAATTTTATGAAAGTAAGAAACGAACGGAACGGAATGGTGTGGAATCAATGGACAGCAGGCAGGTGCCAACATGGCGATTGTTGCGCTCTGGACTTGTGCGACATCGCCCTGCATAATGATATCATTTTAAGTGCTTATAAAAGCAGTGGAAATAAAGTGACAAGAAAAACAATGTCTTAAATGGCTCGGGATATATGGAAAACATATTAAGTTTAGCAAAATGTCAACGAGATCGCAACTCACAAAGGATTTAAACGGTTAGTCTCGTTTACAATGTTTACGTTCGCATAAATCAGTGATCTGTCATCTCTCGTATATCATCACACATGCGTGTGATCCGAAAGACCGGTGATTCATTAAAGGATTCATATTCGTTCTGATTATAAAATTGATTTTGATTTAATTCTCATTTTAAAATACAGTTTCTACACACACACACGCACACACACACACACACATACACATACACACACAATATATATTTTTCTTTTTGTATAACTTATACATCTATATCTAGCAATCCAAGATTTTCGTATTTTCACGTATATAACGTCATGAATAATTCATTGTTTACAGAATCGGTGAAAGCGCTACTTGGTAAGCATGTCAAGATACTACTAAAAAATGTTGTCAAGTTAGAAACTAAGCCAGACAAGCAAGAAAACCGTGTTCTTGTAAGTATAATGTAAAACATTTTCATAAATTCAATAATTTCAATTTGCCATTAATTTATCAATATCTCTCACTTCAGGTATTTTCACCATGCCGTCTTTTTCTTTTAACGGCCAAAGTACCCACAAGGGTAAGTTTCTTTTTCTCAAAATTTAACTATATTTAAATTTAATAAATTATAATATTTTCCAGATCGACTGCCACTTCCATTACTTAGAAATAGTATCTATAGAATCCAAAAGAGCAAACCAATTATGTTTAACTGTAGGAGAAAGATTTTACAATTTTACTACAACCAGTGTGGGTGCGGATACTACCGAAGTCGATGCGATGATCGAGGCCTTACATACTGCAATTCGCAATATCTTTCCTACAGTACCATTAAAGTATATATTTATTAAATAAAATAATTATTTTCAATATTTTTTATATCAAGTATATTCATATTTATATTTTCTTTAATAGTTATATTATAAGAAAGATAGAAGTAATCCCAGCAAGCAGATTACAAACCATAAGAGGTAGTGAATTAGCCAGGAGTACAGAAGCAACAAGACACACTGGGCCTTGCGGTGGTTTTTCCACCCAGTATGCGTGTATGTGCGATTTACATGGTGTACCATATAGAGAAGAAGTTGCCTGGGTAAGAATAATTGTACTCTTTCTCTTCCCCTCTCTCTCTCTCTCTCTCTCTCTCTCTCTCTCTCTCTCTCTCTCTCTCTCTCTCTCTCTCTCTCTCTCTCTCTCTCTCCCTCCCTCTCTCTTTCTCTCTCTCTTATATATAATAATAAATATGTATGTAATTTATGTACTGACAATATGAAATTTTAGGATGTAGACACAATATACTTGTCCCATGATACCAGAGAACTTAATTTAAGGGATTTTGATCATTTAGATCAAAAAGATTTGGTACCAATAATATCAGCCTTGGAATATAATACATGGTTTACAAAATTGAGAGCATCTCATCTTAAATTAAGCCATGAACCGCTTGAAAGATTATTGCATGTTATGCGTAGATCACTATCCATTCAAGAACTCTATCTGGATAATCTCGGAGTTAAATGGTAAGAGTATGAATGAAATGATATGTAGAAAATATTCCCTTTCAAAAACACTTATAAACATTAGATTTCCTTTATAGGGATTTTGCACACAAATTGTCATTAGCCTTAATTTCTAATGCTAATACAATGTTACAGACAATAGATCTGTCACATAATATGATCGAGGACAAAGGCAAGTTTCATCAAAGGCACTAACATTTTTTTATCTGCAGCTTATGTCTTTTAGTACATCCATTTTTGTGCATTGACCTTCCCAATATTTATTCATATGTACTGGAATCCCTCTGTATGTAATTTTATATTTTTGTAGGAGCATCTAGCTTGTGTGGGATAATTGCCAAGTTAATGCAAGGTGTGCAAATAACCACATATTTTTACTAGAATTAATATCTATCAGTAGGATTTATTATTTTCATTTCAATTTTTTATTTATCAGTATACGTAGTTGCAATGTTATAGTAACTATGATTATATAATTTAATATATGTTATAAAACAAAAACTGCATGTTTTACAATTTGCAATAGTAGCTTTACTAACTTATGTGTTAGAATAATTTTTATAAATTTTTTAATTTTCTACTTTGTAGTAACACGATTGCATCTTAGATTCTTACTTTTTTAGCAACTTATACAATATCTAATATATTACAGTAAAAAGCTTATCGGTGGCTGAGCTACACAATATAATAATTGAAATATATGTAAAATTTATTATGGAATATTTATTTATGATTATTTATATTTTAAGGAGCTACACATTTAAGTGGCCCTATTGGAAAATTACCAAAGGGATTACAAAAATTGAATTTGGCTCACTGTGGATTAACTGGAAAGGGTATTGGTCAAATAGCACATGCATTAAGTTTAAATAGGAGTATGCCAACTAGTCTGCAATACTTAAATCTTTCAGAAAATACTTTGAAAGATGATATTAATGTAAGTTTATATATTGAATAATATTTGATTGAATTATATTTCTATTAAATATCGTTATCTAACAAAAAAATTAATTTAATTATAGAATTTATGTAACTTTCTGGCACAGCCTAATAGTTTAACACATTTAGATCTTAGTGGTACAGATACTACCTTAGAATGTGTAAGTATAAATTTAAGATTTAAAATATTTTTCTTTTTCTTTTTTTTTATTTTTTTTTTTTTTTTTACAAATTTTATATTGGAGACCAATTATTCATATAATTTTTTTTATAGCTATTTGGTGCTTTATTGCGAGGTTGTGCAACTAATCTAGTCCATCTAAATGTTGCTCGCAATTCTTTTTCAAGTAAAAAGACCAAAGAAATACCTCCCAGTTTTAAGCAATTTTTTACAGCAACACTTTCATTAAAGTACTTAAACATCTCTTTCTGTAAATTACCTCTGGAGGCATTAAAACATTTGTTACTTGGTTTGGCATGTAATGAAAGTACAGTAGGTTTAGAACTTGATATGAGTGGAAATAATTTAGGTTCTATGGGTGCTCATGTTTTGGAATCGTGTATACATGGCGTGAGATGCATAGCATCATTGGATATTTCGGACAGCAGTACGTACGTTCTAAATTCTGTGAATTAATAACTGTTATATACCAATTGTTTTTGTCTTCTTACATAGATATATATTTTTAGATATGGATGTTGATTTGGCACAAGTAATAACAGCCATAGGTAAAAATAAGTCTATTAAACAATTATATATGGGTCGAAATACGACTGGTATGAAAAGTAAACACATCGCTGTTGTAATGGATGCTTTAGTCCAAATGTTGCAAGAGGATGATTGCGTTTTACAAGCATTACATTTACCTGATTCTCGTCTTAAATCTGATCTCTATAATTTAATTAATGCTTTGGGAAGTAATACGTGTCTTCATACATTAGACATAAGTGGAAATCAGATTGGAGATCCTGGTGCAAGATTATTAGCCAAAGCATTGCAAATCAATAATCACTTAAGGACTATCATTTATGATAAAAATAATATTACGCTTCAAGGTTATGCAGATATTGTACATGCTTTGGAAAAGTAAATTCATTTTACAATACAGTAATCAGTTAATATACCAATTTTATAAACTATATGTATTTCTTATTCGATTGCAGAAATTGTAGTGTGAGGCATATGCCATTTCCAATTTTTGATCTACAACCGTGTATGAAAACTTCTGCTGAAAAAACAGAACAATTAGCTAAAAAAATCCAAGATTTGCTGCAAAGAAATGTTACTCCATGTAAATACAGTCATGGACAAGCATTTAGACTTCAGCAAGGTTTTTTGTTAAGTTCCACACAACAGATGGTTGATAGACTTGTTGTTCAAACTCAGGATACTATCAAAGCTATAGCTGCAGAAAGCTGTGATGCAAATAATGATATTAATTATGCTACTGGTCTGATACAGGATGCTGATAATTCTAAACAGGTATTAAAAAACATTATAATTATTTATGAACACATAAATAATCTAATGTATGTATTATTTATAGCTCCTTCCAAGATTACATGAAGTACTCCAAAGAAGAGATGAAAATAATCCAATTGAATTAAAATTACATGATATGGCAAATGAACTTCACAAAGTTGTTACTATGTACTTAGAGGTATTTTTTCTTTAACTTTTAAAACGAATATAAAATATTTAAAGAAGAATTTTTATATTGAAAAGTAATATTTTTTTATAGGATTCATTGGATGCAATGCTTAAATGCGCGAATGAACAATGTCCAACAATACTTTCACAAACAGTAATTAGAGGAGATGAAAGTGAACCTATTGCAGTGGAGGATGATGTTCGTAATATTTGTAAGGAAAAAAATCATATAAGTGCAGAATTTATTCACACAACTATTACAGAGCAAGCTGGTGCTGATATTATTAATAGAGTCAAGTAAGACTATTTTATTTTATCATACTATGTTGATATTTTTGTGTTTATACTTTTAACATTTCATAATTTAAATTAATGAAAAAAAAATGTTCTTAGTGAGTTAAACTTAGCGGTTGCTGCACATGTATCTGATAGAACTACCGACGAAGTAATTGAATCTTTGTCACGTAGCTACAAAACTTTGGTGAATAATTTATAATTTGTATATCTTATTTTTTTATAATTACACAATATTTATAAAAACTTTTATTCTCACAGATCGGAGATTGTGATAGTCGAACAAGAAGTAGTACTCCAGATGTATTACGACCAAGTGCAGGTTCCATGAGTAGTGGAAGTGTTATTGGTGTTACAAGTGCAACTGGTGTTTCTATGACATTGCATGGTGGAAGGACTAGTCTTATTTCAGAAGTAGAGTGTCCTCCAGAAACATTTTCCTTGGAAAATTCTCTTAGTCATTGTTCAAGTGAACAATCGCCAATGGTAATTTTAATTAATTATTTCATAAATGATTTAATCTATTATTCCTGCATATAAATATACAATATATATATATATATATATATATATATATATATATATATATATATATTTATTTATTTATATATTATATATTAATATTAATATTAATATTAATATTAATAACATATTGTTGTTACTTTTTCTATGTCTGTCTCTAGAAATTGGATTATTTGAATCTTGTAAGTATAGTAAAAAAAAATAAGTGGCACATATAATTATCATATAATTATATATTGATGGTTGACGATTCATTAAAAATTTGTTGTTATTTTTATTCTTGTTGAATAAATTTCTATTGCATTATTTTTTATTCAGGCAACTCCACACTTATCTAATAAACGAAAAAGTTTACATGGGAGAAAATTAAGACCTAAATCTGTGGTAGATTCTGTAGAAGGATTGTCAGCAGATGATATACCTGATTTACTTCCATCACTGCCAAAAAGTCAGGCAGAAGGTTAGTTTCATATACAATTTAATACTATTGGGAATAATAAATTTTTTACAGATAGATGATAGTAAACAAAAAATATTTTCTTTTTATAGCTATTTCAGAAACTGAACATTCCTTAACAGAATCGTTAGATTCTGTCTCAGAATTACCTAATACTGTAGGTCAACAATTACAACATTTAGTTAAATCTAGACCACGAAGAACAAAAACTAGAGCACCTACAAGACCAATGTTAAGACCAGATCAACCCGTAGATGGTTTAGCTCTTGGAGAGGGACTAGATGTATTCTTCCGGCCTACAACACCAACTACACCACTTATATCACCTACAAGTGATGATAGGTATTATAAATAAAAAGAAATATATATATATATATATATATATATATATATATATATACCTTTAATAATCATCAATTTGCTTTTGTAATTTAAAAATATTGTATGTTTAGTTCTTTACATACGTTTCCAACGGATGGGAGCCCAAATTTATCTCTGGCGAGTCATAAAAGTATACCACCTGATCTAGATAAAAAGCATGGATGTAACTCACCAATGTTAAAAACGTTACTTGAACCAACACCACGTTCAAGATCTAGCGATAATTTAGAAAAATTTTCTCCTCTCGTTGGAAGACGTTCACAAGGTGATTCACCATTAACCGCATCTCCTCTGGCTCGACGAAATACGACAGATAATGCTCAGGGACATGAGAGAGTAATGTCCAGATGTGATAGTAGTAAGGATACATATAATAACAGTATTATGAGTACTTCCGTTGATTCTTCCAAACGTAATACCTTACCAAATATTGGATCAATCCCAACCTCTCGTAATTCTCGAGAATCAGAAGACTGTGGGAAAATATTACAATTACAAAATAATATGAATTCGTCATCGGACAAAGATAGATCTAGCGTACAAGCAATGTCTTCTGTTAAGCTACGATCAACTGGTTTTGATCTACGAAGTCCAACCAACGGTAGCAACACCAAAAATTCATCGGAATCGTCTAAGTCACCGATATTAAAATCTGTTGTTAAAGGAAATAATTCTAGCAGCGATGGAAAAAATAATGGTGCTCTTTTAAAAAATAAACCTATTCCTCCTGCTACAGCACCAAAGCCACGTCCTTGGAGCATGGCTGCTGATAGGAAATCTGGTAAATTTATTAACATTTTTATATTAATCTTTATTCACGTTTTGTCTAGATAGAAAAATAATCAGACAAATTTATTCCAATAATTTAAATATCAATAATCGTAGGTGAATTTAGCTTATTGAGTGATGGGTCGAGTCCAAATACGTCTGCAGGAAATACACCTGACTCCGGTGATGCTCTCGACGAATCAACTGATAGTGGTGTTAGCGGTCCGGCATCATTACCACCTACATTATCAGCCAGCAGTACAGCAAGTTCACTGAGCAATACAAGTGTAGAAAAAAGATCGGTCAGAGAATTGGCAGCTAGTTTAAATAAAGGAAAGCCTGACAAAAAGGAAAATGGTAAAATCAAACATTTTCATAAGATGCATGATCGTTCGGTGTATTGTAACCCTGCATACACTGCTCGATTCGAACATCACTGTTAACCATTATGAAATATTCATTTTTTTTTTTACAAGCTTTAAAATAGTTTGGAAATGCATGAAAAGCCTTAAAATTCATGAGCCTTGCTGTATATATTATTTTAGAGCATAGCACACCTGCACCATGGAGGTCGGTGCTTCAACGTTCTGCTGACCGACCAGTTACCAAGGTACTTTACGACATTTATTTCTTTCTTTTTCTATTTTACTGAAGAAAGAAGACAGCTGTATATATTAAAATGTATTTAGTAATGCCTTGTAATACTGATCATTCCTTAAATAATCCTTCAAGCTTCGATTTCTAATTATGCCTGTGTCGTATATTTAATGTAACTTTTAATCTTTTTTTTTTTTTTAACTTTGCCTTGAAATTCTCTGCTTTTCTTTTGTTTATCGTATCAAAATGTATATAGAAATTATATATACTAATTTCTTCCTATTCTACATCCTATTTGTCAATTTTAGGTAACGGAAGTGCCGAAAACGGTTGAAGATTCTCCGTTCAGCTTTAAACTTCGTCGCACTTCGTTTTTGCGTGATTCAAATTTTAATTATGACAACGATGTTGTTGACGTTTAACAATACAGTTCCGTGTAACACCAGAATATCGATTTTATGACAGTACGTCAAAAAAATTAAAATAATAATAAAAATAATAACAATAATAATAATGATAATATACATAATATTTATAAGAATAATCTAAGACAAGCATTTCTATGAATTGCACAATAAGATAGCACATTGTTTGTTTATATTCGTGCCATAAGAAATCCGATATAACATACATATATATATACATTTATTAAATGAACACTTGCATTAGGAACAGGGTAACAAGAGTTTCTATAACAAGTATTAGTCTCCTATTATTATGTCATTAGAAGGTTTTATTGTATATTATAACAGAATATTACATTTATCATGCAGAATTAATTTAAATTACTATTGAATACAAATAACAATTGGAACAAATACTTCCATTTAAATCACAGCCAATGCTGCATTTCTCTAAACTTTAATATAAAAGGCCTGGTATAATATTGTATATGATATTATCGAAGTAATTTACAAATTGGTAACTTGTTTTTAATATTTAAATATTTATCTGTTGTCCTCGCCTGTACATTTTAGATAAGAGACTGTGTAGTTTAGATAAACGGGTGTGTTCTGGCTACGTAAACAAATAATTTCTATCCTATTGGATAGAGTTTTATAGATGTCAACGTAATAAGTGCCTATTACGTATGATAAAACAAAAAAGTGTTATTCTACTTTTAATTTTTTTCGGCAAAATGTATTTGTCTTCCGATGTTTAATGTATGAGTATACAATTGATTACGTTTTTCATTAACGCGTTTAGATTTTTTTTTAATCGCAGTATTTTAAAGAAAGCTCTTGTTTGTTATCCTGAATATAAGCTACATATATGCGTATCATTTTGAATTATTTTGGTCTTAAATTAAAAATCATGCTATAAAATAACTATATATACATATATATATATATATATATATATATATATATATATATATATATCAAGTTTAAACAAAAAATCTTTCTAACCGGATCATGTTACTAACTTGGTGTTTGGAAATATAATAGGGATTATACAATCATATATACAAAAATATAATATACGCAAAATATACAATGTAACATCTCACGAAAAAATATAAAAGTGTCGCATTTTAAGTTGAAAAACATTAAGTAAGAAAACATAATTGTATTGTGTAACTATGTTGTATAATTTGATTTTTTACATCGTTATAGATAAAGTAATGATCAGAAGGAAGTCATTATTCTTTTTTTGTTTTTTTTTTTTCTTTTTCTTTTTTTTTTTATATTTTTATATTTTTTTGCGGTAAGGGGGTTGTTAAATATATTGTCTTTTCTAACAAAAAAGTATTTAACGTATAATCGTATAGAGAATCGATTTGTTTTTATAGAGAAAAGTATATGTATATACATCTGTAAAATAGAAATGCGAAATAATATCTTAATATACATACATACATACATAACATGTATATGTATATTGTATACTTGTAGGGTGTCTTGAATATTCTTATATGAACAAGTGGATATGATTCCTTGAATAAAAGTAAATCATTCGAAATGATATTATAAATTTTTGTCATTATCGTTTTATATTTATTTTAAATTAAGGAATCACATCCTCCTCGATTATATTATGATTTTCGATACACTCTATGTATACATTTATAAAACAAACAAAACGTAAAAATGCAACAGTTCAAACATATATTGTACTTTTGTTTGCGCTGTTAGCTATAATCATTGAAAAGTATACTATTGTTATTTACATGGATGCAGTAATACACAAATCTCTACAAGTTGCATTTTGAAATCCATGTTGCATGTTAACCGAAAAAAAACATATTCCTGAACCTATGTAAGAAGATAATACAAATCATTGTATCAATATACATTGTTGGAAGGTACATTATAAGTCTCCTTTAGGATGACATACATTAAATTTGCATACATTTAATCTTTAAAATATTAAACTATATTAACCAAGAAAAAAATTTTCCTGTAGCTGTTTAATTCAAATTACGTTCTTTAACCACAAAATATGCCAATAACACATTCCATAATAAAATTTTATGACTTATTATATAAATGTAAATCAGTATGATAAAGATTAGGTAATTAATGAAATATTTGATAACAATACTTTTAGAAAAATAGCAAAAGCTATATAATATGTAATATGATTATAAAAATAGCATTCAGTCATGTACGTGTATGTAATATTATGCAAGCTCATAAACAATTTTGCATATGTCATGTTACAGGTGATCTTTTATACTATTAAAATTATATTAGACTATGCAGTGCAATATTCAGTCAAAAACGTGAAACTCATATTTGGAAAAAAAGAAAAGCAAAGAAAAAAAAGGCCAGTGGCAATACAAATTTTGAAAAACTGAGTATCAGTAGAATTCAGTAGTACTGTCACATTGTGCCAAATTAATAGTAGCAATTAATCTTGTTTTGTAAAACTGAAAAAAGATATACGAATCTAAGTTAGGTAATAACTATTGTAGAACGCAAAAAAAAAATTAGAAAAAAATTCACCTGCAACATGAAAGTGATTTAATGTAAATATTTAAAAACTGACTCAGTATGCCTCTGTGCGTATGATGGTGCATGTGTGATATATTTATATATTTTACTCAAATACATTCCTGTATCAGCAACTTTATATACATACATATAGCGTATTTAGTAAATATAAAGATATAATCCTCCAATGAATAAACTTATCTATGTATAAATTATGAAAAGAATTATGATTATTTTAATATTGCATTACGATGTAGTCAATGAAAAAAAGATTTTTTTATTTAATTATTTAATTTGTCCTTCATTCGATTTATCTTAATATTATAAATATAATATAATATTGTAATCGCATAACTTCGAATAATTTGATATTCAAAAATATCAAAATAGCGCGCCATCAAATGTGATTGGTCGTATAAATGATCCTCTACTTTTACCTTTGTTTATCCCTACGAATTAGATGTTATGATTGAAGTTGAATTTTTACTCGTGTTCAGTTCCAATGGTATGGCGCTTGTGTATAAGATGATTTTATAAAATTTTATATGATAATATCTAAAGACAGATCACATGTGTTTAGTGTATCGCGCGTAAAGTGGTGCGCAGAAAAAACGTACGGAAGTACCGTCATAAAACGTGGAACAAAAGGAGCGTGTAACTAGCGCGCTGAACACACTGTTAATGATTCTTAATGTAAACGTAATTTTATTAAGTTGAAAGAGAGCAAAGATGTCACGTTCAAAGTCAGAAAAAAATGGGAATGGTAACAAATGCGAGTTGAGTATTTGGACACGTGCAATTACAGCAAATTCAGAATGGCCAGATAAAGTAAATATAACCTCACTTTTAACAATTCATGTTTTACGCGTCATCCTAATTTTATCCATATTTATAGTCATTATAATTGTATCCATATTTATTATTATTATTTATTGTTTATACAGGAAGAATTTCTCGATGTTGTTTATTGGGCTAGACAAGCAATAGGCATTATTGTTGGTGTAGGATGGGGTCTTATACCTTTAAAAGGTTTTATAGCTCTATTATTGTAAGTAAAGCTTGTATCTATGAGAGAAGCATATTTAAATGTACTTATATTGTAATAATTTAATTATTAAATTATTTTATATTTTTCAGATTTGTACTAGTCAATGCAGGCGTTATGTATCTATATTTTAACAGTTTTCAACAAATAGATGAAGAAGAATATGGCGGTATATGGGAGTTAACTAAGGAAGGATTTATGACTTCATTTGCTGGTTTTTTGGTATTACTTTGTTTCATAAGAATTAACTAAAGTCATAGATATATCGATATGAATTATAGAGTCAGTAATATTTATTTTTAGGTGACGTGGATTATCATATATTCAGGACTACATTTTGACTGATTTAGAAATAAAAAGTGATAACACTTGGACTGAAAATCGAATTAATTTGTAAGTGTAAAATCACTTACTACAATTGCTAATGGAAAGTGCTTTATATTCGCATATGCTTGACTTTATAAGCACTGGTCTATGTAAAAGCAAACATTTTCTATATAAAACGCTGGTATATATTAACGGCGTGTCTACGAAAGAAACGAAAGGTATCATTTTACAAAGTATGCAAAATAATATCTTCTTGCAATTTATTACCCGTAGATAATACTTGTTATACAAGAATGAATTATGTATATACAAGCCTTTTTATCGTATTAAATAACTATATTGAACTAGTTTCTTCTTGATATACTAACTTTTGCAGTTACGTCGATTGTTTGATAATAAAAACATTTTTATTGTTACAAAAAAGAATAGTAAAACAATTTTACAAGTAAAACTCATAGGTGCAAGTACATTTTTTGGTATTTCAAAACAAATACAAAAGAAAGAAAACAAATTTAACAAACAACATTAATGATCACCCAATCATCGAATGTTTGCGTCCGCGAGCTCGTACTTCTTCATATTTATTAACTATCTCCTTGCATTGAGCTTTATTCGCATAATGTTTTTGGTAGCTCTCATAAATCAGTGGAAAAAGAGTGGATACTTCTGAATGAGCGCTAAGCAAAGATCTTTCAAGAACGTATATATCAACTGCTTTATCTTCTACAGTCGAATCAATTTGTGCCAATCCAAAATCAATCATAACAAAATGATTTAAAGCTGTAAATATGATACATATTAATACCAATGTCTTTTTCTTTTTTTTTTTTTTTTTCTACTTATTTTACATGACAACTTTCAAGACTTTACCTTCATCCTCGGTCCATGTTTCATCTGAAATATTTTTCAAAAGAACATTTGAAGTCGTCAAATCTCCATGGATTATATTATTTGAGTGCAGTTTAGCTATAATTAATCCTAATCCTTCTCCTATAAACTTGATTATATGTTCTACGTTAACTTTATCTGATACATTTTCATCAATATAATTTTTTAAAACTATTGTATTTTCCATGTGCTCCATATAGATGGTACGGCGATCCAAATTGATCAGATATAACGCAGGTGTCGGTATGCCTTTAATAAAAAAAAAAAACAAAAAATAAAATCAGTTATCAATTGAATTCACAAATAATAGAATAATTCATCTGATCCAAAATAATGAATAATCTTTACCTGCAGATTTAGCACGGAGAATAGCCCGTGCCTCGGCCTTTAATCTATCTTTCGTTAAACGTTTATCTAAATCTGGATGTCTATAACCTTTGACGAATCTCTCTTTAACTATAGTAGATTTACCTAAGTATGTCCCTTTGTAGAGACACGCTTCGGCACCTTGCGATATCAGTTCAAAACCGTCCATGATTTTTCTTCCTCGTAATGAATACAATCCTACATATACATAAACGTGATTAATAATTAAGCTATTCAAGAATGATTTGTTTTTAATAATAATTAAATCTAAACCAAAGAAATGAAAATAAAATAAGAAATAAGCCGATTCATCGTAAAATAAACAACTCTTATATTAAAATTTCTTTCTCTCTCTCTCTCTCTCTCTCTCTCTCTCTCTCTCTCTCTCTCTCTCTCTCTCTCTCTCTTTATATATATATATATATATTATTTCATTTAAAGATGATCTATACTTAACAATTATAAAATCTAAATCTAAATGAAGTCTAAAAGAAAGTTAAAATAAAATAAGAAATAAGCAAATTCATCATGAAAGAGACAGAGAGAGAGAGAGAAAGAGAAGTTTATCATAGAATAAACAACTCTCTAGGATTTCTTTTTTTCTCAAGTCATTGAAAAATGATCTATTGTTAACAATAATGAAATCTAAACGAAGAAAATGTGAAAATAAAATAAGAGACATATCGCAGTTTATTGTAGGAAATTCATCGTACAATAAATATGAATCTCTAGAATCTCTCTCTTTCTATTACATAGAAACGTATCTAAGTAAGAAGAAGAGAATAGAAGAGATGCGAGAAGTCGCGCTAGCGCTAGCGAGCCGAGACGAGAACGAAACGGCGAATCGATCGTCCAGCGTCCGTGAGAGCGTCCTGCGCGCTAATCGCTATCCCGACGCTAGTATTCGCCCGTACTTTGTCGTCGTCGGTTTGTCGCTCCGTGTAACTCTCTCTCTTTCTCTCTCTTTCTCTTTTTCCTATTTTTCTCTCTCACTCTTTCTCTTTCTTTCTTTCTTTCTGTTTCTCTCTCTTTCTCTCTCTCTCTCTCTCTTTCTCTCTCTCTCTTTCTCAGGTCTCTCTATCTCTATCTTTTTTATTCTTAAAAATTTTCATTCGATACAATTCGCCAAAAATTTTCAATCAGGATTCGTAGAATACGACTCTTATTTTATCATTTTTTGAGACCAACACCACCACCATTGCCACCGCCACCGCCACCGCCACCGCCGCAACTTGTTAGGGGAAATGAGGGACGAAGTGAAGATGGACGCGAATCGGCTCATCGCCGAAGTTTACAAGCGACCCGCGCTTTGGAACCAGAGACACATATCCTATCATAATCGAGAAGTGACCAACCGCGTTTGGATGGAAATTGCAGCGATCTTCAAGCTTCCCAGTGCGTGCATCAATCCCAAAGAGGTCTTCGTTCTTGCGTTGCTCTCTCTCTCTCTCTCTTTCCCTCTTTCTCTCAATCTCTCTCTCTCTCTCTCTCTCTCTCTCTCTCTCTCTCTCTCTCTCTCTCTCTACCTCTACCTCTAGCTATCTATCTATCTCACTATCTCCTTCTCACTCACATGAATTGGGCCTACAAGCGATTTCCTCTTACCCCCACCCCACCCTCCAAAGCTGCTTCATCTCTTGCTTCTTCTCAAATGATCTAACCAATCGATTTTTTTTTTAATCCTCCCCTTCAATATTACACAAATTTTTCTTTTGTTTCCTTTTTTTTTTTTTTTTTTTCCTTTTTTTTGTTTTTGTTTTTCTTTTTTTTTTTTTTTTTTTTTAGAAATTCGTACTGTCTATTGATATTTGCGATAAAGTGAGATAAGGAAGAGAAAGGTACGAAAAGGGGTGGTGGCTCCACAGTGGCGAACTGTCGCGTACTCGCTTGTACGCATCGCGGCCGGCTTAACCTCACTTTTTTGTGTCTCCTTTACGAAATTAAAAAAGGCTCTATTTACTTTTCCTTTTCCTTGGAGTTTTTCCTTCTCTAAAAGTTGTTAGCTGATCATCGTTGTTATCATCGAACACAATTTTGTTATTAATTTTCTTTCTTATTTTCTTTTTACTTTTTCTTTTTCTCTTTTCTTTTTTTCTTTTTTTTTTTAATATCAAATCATACACCAAAGAATAAACTTGTGAAAAAAATAGAAATTATACAAAGTAAGAGATTCTTTCTATCTTTCTCATGTAGCTCTATTTAACGACCAACAAAATTTGAAAATTTTCTCTTTAATAAAAACAAAGAAAAATTAGAACAAAATCAAGATCACCAGACATTCGCGTAGATCGCACAACTATGACGCTAAGGCTACTCGAGTTAGTTCTAAAGGCGCGAGTAGCTACAACAAAACTGCGCATGCGCAGATTACACTTAAGTCAATAACTAAAGATAGTCGAAGCTAACTATATTAGTCAAAGAAAATTTTTGCAAATATTTATTAACTTTTCCCTATCGAAATTCGAAATATTTCAAACAGAATACTTTTATCTTTAAGTTTTCTTCTTGTACTACATTAATATGCGCTTATACACATTCTTTTGCGCTATGTCTACGAAATAGAAAGAAAAAATAAACCTTCTTAGGATTAGGGTTCTTAAGTATTCAGGTAATAATTCAGGTACCAACGAAATTTTAATTCCAACAAATGTCATACCCATGTCTAGAACTACGACGGAAAATATGGTTAAAATTCGTTGAGCTTATTTTCCTCCTTTTTCTTTCTTTTTTTCTGAGATAGTTTTACAAATAATTTTTTTTCTTTTTTTTTTCTTTTTTTTCTTCTTTTTTTTTTCTTTTTAATAATTTTTTCACGCTAAATGCAAATATGATCCTTCGATCGAAACGTATCGAAACATTTTTTCTAATTGGAATATATTTTCTCGTTTAATTCCAGAACCAGTATTAAAGGCTAAGTGGAAAGGTCTACGAGATACATTTCGTGCCGAGCTCAAGAAGGATCAAGTTTATCGAAAGAGTAAATATCATCGTAACAGACCAGTATGGATTCATTTCAAGAGTCTACAATTCTTAAAAGAGCAAATGCTTCCAAGGCCACCGATTTGGGAGCGTGGAAAAGCAGGTATAGATGGAGATCACGGATTAGGAGAAAACGATTCAGAAGGAATGTTGAGTAAGAATGGTACGTCGTTGGGCAGAAGTTTGGACGATAGGGATGCACTGGCTGATCATTTGTTATCGATGAGCAGTGAAAATGGAACGTTGAAAATCGATGGTATCGATCATCGAGTTGACGTCAAACAAGAACCGGAAGAGAGCTTCGATAATTTGGAATTTCAAAATGTGACGGATAATTTAGCGGACAATGAAATGATGTTGCAAAATATATCACCTGAACAAGTGTTGATGGGTGAGAATGATAATGGTATCGGATTAACGGTTGATCCTCTCGAAGGTAATCGTTTTGACGATAATTATTATTTCCTCATGAGTCTTTTACCACACATCAGAACTCTACCTGCCGATCGAAGAATGTTACTTAGAATGCAAATGCAAGAATTGGTTTACAAGGAAGTTTATAAAAAAGGTAACGAAGATGTCGATGCCTCATGAGAGAAGGAACTCGGACAAGCGTCACCTACGACGCCAAATTCAAAGAAAAAGACGACCGAACTTCGTGGAGAATCGAAGGGAGATTTGTCCTCACAATCTTCAAGAACGAAACCGTCTTCTTCGTCGAAAGCGGAAAAGGTCGCGTAGCGAAACGGAACGAATAGATACATATATATATATATATATATATACATATATATACAACAGTCTTAACAGTTTTGTTCCTTTCTACGCGTGGATTTCTACCTGGAGACAATGACACTTTCCGTTTTGCTCGTAAAACCATTGAAATTGGCCGTGAAAATCGGTAGAGAGTAGAAACGAAGACGACGGTAATGAAATGGTTTATGAATTTTTTAACAAAAATTGTTTAAAATACGCGCACTTTTTTTAATTAATTCCATTGTAAGATATCGAGTTCGATGATTTTCGAATGATTTTAATGATCATTCATTTTCTTTTCTTTTCTTTTCCTTTTTTTTTTTTGACGCACGAAAATTCGTTTTTTTTTTTTCCAAGGAAATAGAAATAATTCGATATCGATGCTCAGCTCGAACCTTGCGTAACGGTTTTTCGAACGAGCGGATGCACAAATTTCTCTTAAACGAAAGTTCTTTGTGCCATAATTAGTACGTGTATAGTACGAGGAGCGCACGAACGGGCTTCCAATTGTTACTTTGCTTTTTTTTTCACATTAATTTCGTCCATCGACGTATATAGATCGATATTAGTCGATATTATAGTATGTATGTAAATAGACATGATCGACAGAGAAACGATTGATCGATTGTTAATATATCGAATGCAAGGATATCTTATGCGAGATCGTTTGCAAAAAAAAAAATATATATTGTCGAGCATGTTATTATTATTACCTCGATGACTATAAATAATTTTCAAATTCAACCGCATAAGCAACGACGATTATTATACAATGTCTCGGTATATATAGAATCGAGAATATCATCTATTCTATCGTATTCCTTTTCTCACGGAATTTATGTTAGCGTTGACCCCAACGTGCGTTGGAGGCAATGAAAAAAAAATGATGACGACGACGAAGAAGAAGAAGAAGAGAAGGGAAAGGTAAAAGAATATCGAGCGAAAGGAAAGACAAACTAGGTCCTGGTCGATAGCGTGGGAGTTAAAATATGTATAAAAAGGGGTTCCGTAGGTTGAGAATCACTGGTACGCTCGGTACCTGCAGGTACGAACATGCAGCGTGCACCTGTGTGCCAAGATGGACGTCATGTATATACACTTGCCTGCCTTGGTAGGAGAAGTCAGTGCGCATGCGCGACCGCTCGTGACCAGTCGCGCGACTCCGTTCTCGGTCGGTCGTTTCGCTCGCTTTCGCGCTGCGACTCACGCCGTGTTCGGTCTGTCGCTCTTCTTCTCTTCCTCAGTTTTTCCGTAGTCTCTTATTCGTACGGTTGTTTGTTTCTCCATTCGTTCGTTCGTTCGTTCGTTCGTTTTTTTATTCGTTACATATACCTTTTACCATAGTCTCGACGACTGTTATTTCTATGCTTCAAATTTCTCTCCCTCATTCCTTTTACCTCTCCCTCTTGTCCACTTGTTATTACCGTTAGTCCAAATGAAGCATCTCCTTTTTTATTTTCTTTCCTCGCACGAACGAACGGGGACGAGTCAAACGCACAGGTGTTTATATCAATCTCTTGGCTGACAAGTCTCTACGGAACAAAAACGTATTATCATCTTATACGAAGAGGCATTTGCGAAACACAACGAACATCATAACCATCTTACAACATTCGAAAATAAATCTCGTTTGTATAAAATCGTGACGCGTACATCTTTCTTCTACAATTGGAATATATCTCGAAAATATATATTCTCTACCATTCACTTCATCCCTGGCTTACATCTTCTGAATCATCATTATCTTCGTCATTATTTCAAGGTGAGTCGACTCTCGCGTAACGTCTTTTGGCGAAAAAACCTGTTTCTTTTTTTTCAAGGAATTCTCCAAATCATCGACCTTGACCTTCTTACCTTTCAATGTTCTCTCTCTCTCTCTCTCTCTCTCTCTCTTTCTCTTTCTTTTTCTCTCTTTCTGTTTGTATAATCGCGATGCACCAAAGAAAATAATTTCGGTATATTACTATACAACTGATTGTGATATGTATACCGAAATTTTCAATCTTTTTTATTCCCGTATATATTCGAATCATTTCTTCTCTAAACGCCGCAATTTTAAAGGTATATATGTATGTGTGTGTGTATATATATATATATATGTGTGTCCTCTTTTGTGCTGCGTCTTTTGTTTCCGCCCGTTGTGTCGTCGCGTTTCATTGGATCTTACTGGAAAAGAAGCCGTAAGACTGTCGGGATCAAGTGAATTTCGAAGAGAAATAATTCCTGACCGTTAATATTCTTTGTAAAACTTCATTTAGTTTCTCTCATAATACTCTCCTCGGAACCCTTTTATATTTTTACCAACTGTCGACATTATTTGAAGAGCTGTTTCGGTGTAAAAAAAAAGAAAAAGAAAATAATTATGATGATTATTTTATAGCTTGTGTTCATTCCGATTAGAGGTGATTGTAAAGAACGATGTAATGTTTGTATTATTCGTATGCAATATTTTAAATGTATGTATGTATTGTATGTATGTGTATATGTATTACGAGCGTGGTACACCAGTGTTTGTTGTCATAATCACAAGTGAGAATATTTTTGCAACGATATATAAACGTCGGGATAACAAGGTAACATTTCGAAAACATTCAAACAGTTTCTCCTTTTCAAACATATTACCTATAGTTTTCTGATTCGTCGTAAGGTATACAAAAGGTAGATGCAATCTTTCACGATTGTATGTAAATAAAGTTGAAAGAACAAGTTTGATCATTCATGAAGATCTCCCTCTTGATATAAAAGAAAGAAAAGAAAAAAAAAAGAAGAAAAGTAAAAGTTACTTTGATCGTACAATAGACTGGAGACATTACACATCACGACGATTAATATTTCTTTCAAGTTTCTCTCTCTCTCTCTCTCTCTCTCTCTCTTCCTATGGTAATTATTATTATAAAAATATGTGTTTAAAAGCTAAATAGTATTACGTTCGATTCATTCGTTTTTGTTGTTCTCCAATCATAATGGCTGCGACCGCTTAACTGCCGTTCTGCTTTCTCTATGATATATTTAACGTTTCGTCGATAACGCGGAATCTTTTTTTAGTTGATCACTATTAACGAACGTACGGCACGTACGTTTCACGTGTAACTTCAATTATATCACATTGTCTCTTGTGGGATTCTTCTTTGTTTGTTTTTTTTTTTTCTTTTTATGAATCATGAAAGATTAAAACTAATTGAATTTGTTTGATTTTTTTTTAACATGAATCAGTACTTGTGAATAATCGATATGCGAGTTAATAATGAGATATGTAAGTATTTACTTTGAAAATAATTGTTGTCGTTCAAATTTCTTCTTCTTTTTCTTTGTCTTTTCTTTTGTTTCTCTGTTTTTCTTTCGCTTTTATTCCTCCTACATTTTTATTTATTTTATTTCTATTTAATTTATTTCCCCTTCATATATATATATATATATATATATATATATATATATGTATGTATGTGTGTGTGTATGTATGTATATATAAAATTTGTCATCTCACGATAATCAGATACGTAGTACATACACCTATCTCTCACGATCGTAACTACATAACTCGGATATCAAAATGATGTTATAATTAAACGAACCGAGAAGCGTCAAACGTATTTCCTTCCTGTGGCCGCGCTTTCGAGCTCGCTCTAAATAACGTTACACTCCTGGAATTCAGCGATTTGAAACGCATTTATGCGTGTAACTTACATACACGAATAAGCCTGAAAGTTAGTTGAATTTCATCGAACAAAAAAAAAAAAATGAAAGAGATAGATCACAACCGGTATATTATTTTATAATTACATACATATTAGATACGAATAATAATTAAACAAAGAGATAATTCGAAATGATGTTTTTCCTTTATCAAATTAGATCTAAAATGTGTAATTTTATCATCGAACGCGTTTTGAATTCCAAACGATATATCGACTTTACAAATCGAAAGAGCGATGTTCTCTACGTAAGTAAGAAATAAAAAAAAGAAGAAGAAGAAGAGATAATGACTCGTCAAGTAATGCAATTTTAATGCAACTCACGTATATTCTTTCTTACCTTTTTATTCTCCTTCGACGTCACGCGTATCTATTTTCGAATTATTCCACGATAATATATACCGGTTCATCGTAACCAACTACATACTACTACGATGAATAAATGATTCAATTCGTGCTTATATACGCTCAATGATCAAACGTCAAGAACACCATACGGTGATTTTTTAATTAAAAAATTCTCGATGCATTCATTATTATCGGTGATCTATTTTTTTTTTTTTTTTTTTTTTTTTTTTTTTTTTTTTTTTTTTTTTTTTTTTTTTTTTTTGAAACATTTTGAAAGTACTTTAATGGTAAATTTTAATTGCATCTAACTATTAGTGACTAAAGAGAGATAGAAAGAAAGAGAGAGAGAGAGATATATATATATAATATTTATAATTTAAAAAAAAAAAAAAAAAAAAAAAAAAAAAAAAAAAAAAAAAAAAAAAAGCCGCGCTAATTTCTAGAACGTTTGGAAAATATTTTGGTGGGAAATTTGAATCGTACGTGCCCTGTAATATTCAAAAATAAAGAGATAATGTAATAAAAAAAAAAAAAAATATGGATGATAATTTCTGGATTTTTCGGAAATATATTTTAACGGAAGATTTGAATTGCACGTGACTCGAGTGATCAGACAGAGTGATATATAATATAATAAAATAAAAAAAAAAAAAAAAGAAAAAAAAAGAAAGAGAAAAAGAGGACATTGAAGGACATCATTCTTGTATATACCGTGACGTCACGCTTCGATCAACGACGAATCCTTGATCCGATTTCACATGATGCTTTCCAATGGTGCATTGAGTTAAGAAGGGGAGAGCATGTTGATCCGGAATAACGAGGAAAGGATCTCTGGCACGCGTTGCTCTTCTTTTCTTAATCTCTCTCTCTCTCTCTCTCCTTACACACACACACACACACATACACATACACATGCACACGCACGCGCTCCTTTCTTCCTTCTCTATAAAAAAGGAAACAAGACCGCATGGACAACTACTTCGACGTTCGTACTATTTAAAGAGGAAAGCTTCTGGCGAGTTTCCAGGAGTGTTCCTCTTGATCTAAGAGTTTCTGAAGTAAGTTCAAGGGATGTATTACTGAAAAAGGATCTACATACAACTCTTTTTCTAGTCAATAGATAACGGATATCGATGAAAACACATCATCGTGTAACGCCCCTTCTCGAACTGATCGGACACTCCCTTTTATGATTATCTCATCGAACGGTTCCGACTGGTACGACTTCGTCCCGTTGCTCGGTTTAACTTCATTTGAAATCATGAGAATTTTGATATAATCCAACCATAGTTTCAATAGATATTACGTAGTTTAATTAGATATCAATAGATTTAATATCATTTCTCTTTTTCTTTTTTTTCTTTTTCTTCTTCTTTTCTTTTTTTTTTTTTTTGTTTTTTTTTTATATTTATTTATACACTTTTAATCTTAATCAAGTATCAAAATAACAGTTAATTATTAGATTTTCTATTCCGTTCTCCGGTCCATGTACTTTCAACGACACGAGCGCTATCTATCGAAAGTTCGCGACAAAATTGCGAGTTCGACGAACTATCGAACACTACTTTTGTTTTTTTCTTTTCTCTCTCTCTCTCTCTCTCTCTCTTTCTTTCTTTCTTTCTTTTTCTCTTTCTCTTTCTCTCTTTCTTTCTCTGTAGAAATTTTTCCAGTAAGCTTTAAGCACGTGGGAAGTGTTTATGATATAAATGTTACACAAACACATCACATGCGCACACTCGTGTCGATGTAAATACGATCCCATCGTATATAAGGTACAAACGAAGGAGACTTCCTTCTTACTGCGTGAAATAGAAAGTGGGATCGCTTCGTGAGACTTATATTTATATATAAATATATGTATATATGTATGTATATATATATTGGTAGGAAACATACATAACCATGCATATTGAAGAATCGTATATAAGAAGGGAAAAAAATAATAATTTCAAATTGATCGAACAATGCAGAATTTTATTAATAAATATCATTAAAATCAAGTAAAATTTCTCGACAAGTTTGTAGATCTAATCTAAAACATAATCTTATATTTATCGTTTCGAAAAAAAAAAAGAGAAGCAAAAACAAAAAATACAGAACAAGTTTACTTCCCGACTAATTAGGGTTAACACAGTTAGATTTAACATAGTTAGGTATACATAGATGATGTTTCGCAAGTAGGGAAATAAATGCGGAGGTGGACATGGTGGAAGTGGAGATGGATGTGGATGTGATATATACAGCCCTTTATTCACCGAACAAGTTTTCGTCGTCGTCGTCGTCGTCATCGCCGTCGCCGTTGTCGTTGTCGTCGTCGTCGTTGTCATCTTTTTCCCTCCTGTTTCTCAGCATTTCTCAGGCCTGACTCACTGTAGCATGACTTCGGTGCGCAGTTCTCACGCTTTTCTCTGACTTACTCGTTCAAATTTTCTCACAAACTCGCTCACTAGATATATATATATATATACATACATACATACATACATATATACATACCTATATTTGCATCCCTCGACGAACGTAAGTGTGTAAGGAAAAATAAAAAAAGAAAAAGGGGAGAAAGAGAGAGAGAGAGAGAGAGAGAGAGAAAAGAAAGATATAGGGATAGAAAGGGATGTAGGGACGTTATGGTTGAACATGCAACTCTTTGCTTACAAACGGTTGGGCACTCATCTCAGTGGAACGCGGCTCCGCCTCTTGCTACAGTCAGAAGTTAATTTTACCTGCGTGATTTTATTCGTGAACTTGACAGGCCAGTTGGATCTGAAAAAGCACGAGTTAACGACACTGGTTTTGAGAGAAGGAGAAAGGGAGATCAGTCTCTCTCTTGACTCTTGCTCTCTCTCTCTCTCTCTCTCTCTCTCTCTCTCTCTCTCTCTCTCTCTCTCTCTTTTTCTCTCTATCTCTAGAATGTCTTCGGTCTGACTCATGCCTTTCTTCCATCGCTGGAGAACTCCTACTATATCTTCTGTCCCTCTCTTTCTCTCTTTCTCTCTCTCTCTCTCTCTCTCTCTCTCTCTCTCTCTCTCTCTCTCTCTCTCTATTTCTGTCTCTCTCTGTTTCACCTTTCGTCCTTTAACAACTCTATTCTCTCGAATAGTTATTTAGTTACATGGATAAAGTTGTAGAAGCAAGTCGTCGTCGTATACCATGATGTGTCCTGTCTCTTCCTAAAAAGGTGGAGAATATCGTGATCGGATAAACGAAGGATGGTAAGCTCCCGTTCTTCGTCAACGGCTATTGACGATAAGAACGAAGAGAACGAGGAAAAGAAAAGGAGAGAAAAAGAAGAGGAAGAAGAAGAAGAAGAGGAGGAAGGTGTAAACGGTGGTAACAACAGAGATCATCCGTCGTTGCTGTCTACCGTAGAGGTATTAGATATTGTTGGCGAAGCAACAGGCAGCGCCATCTCGCCGAGAAAGAAACGAAACGTTAAGAGCGTGGACAAGGACGAGGGGAAGGGGAAGGGGGGAAGGAGGACGAACGCTGCCATCGCCGACGACGACGACGACGACGACGACGACGACGACGCCGCCGCCGCCGCCGCCGAATGGGGCCGACGGAGCAACGGCGGGCCACCTCCCTCGCTCTCAATGTCGTTAGACCTGCAGAATCATCCGATCGGTAGCGCAAGTCCGCAAAACGACTCTGGAGATTATTCGAATATCGGTAGCGGCGGCGCCGGCGGTGGTGATGGTGATGGTGGTGCCGGTAATGGTCCAGGTCCAGGTTCAGATCCAGATCCACTTATTATAACCGAAACTAACAACAACAATAACAACAACAACAACAACAACGCTCTTTCCTCTTGCAATATAAAACTTATTGGTAATAATCGAGAAGAAGAGGAGAGTTACGAGGGCTTTGGCTTTGGCTCCGACTTTGGTTCCAGTTCTGGTTTCGGTTCCGTCGAAGTTGACGCCGACGTTGAACCCGAAGACGGCCGAGACGACGCCGATTCACCTGGTGGCAGTAGTTCGGCACCCTCTCCTACCGGTAGCAATCCTTTCGGCAGGTAAATTGATCTTACATTTTTTCTTTCTTATTAAAAAAATCTTTTAGGATTTCTCTCTCTCTCTCTCTCTCTCTCTCTCTAATATTCTTTCTATTTCTTTCTCTTTTTCTTTTTCTTTCTTTTTATCTATTCATCCATCTTGCGATCGTTTTAAATTCTCGCGCCTTGGGTCACGCGGTACCGCATCGTGGCCATTTCAGAACCAATCAAAAAACACCGTTCGCCAGGACGACGAACGTCATCGTCGTCGTCGTCGTCGTGTCGTTGTCGTTGCCGTTGTCGTCGTCGTCATATCGCTCGAGTGCAACGTGCTATTCGTACTGGAGAACTTATCGATTCGTCCGAAAGGTGAAATTCATCGTTCGAACATTGCCGCAGTGTGGTAAAACGGAAACCGCGATTTCTACCTCCCCTCCCTCTCCCTACTCCTTTAATCGGTGCCCCCTTTTCTTATCCTTTCTCATTTATTCCTTGTTCTTCGTTTTTTTTTTCTTTTTTCTTTTTTCTTTTTCCTTTTTTCTTCTCTATTTTCCCGCAACTTTTTTTTATATCCTTTCCATTGGAATTTATTCTTTCTTATTTCCCGTTACGCTGTTTCGGTTCGGTTCTCCATAGTTGGTTAAAAGGAACGTGCATAAATATGTCCGTATTGACGATAAAAGTATACGATTAATTTTCTGACTGACAAAGGTCGCGTCAGAACTATTGTTTACGTTACACTCGTGCACGCTTGGAACGTTGTTAATTACCTTCATGCTACGGTGAATCCTAAAGAAGCTTTCCTTCAGATGATGATAATAATAGTACTTTCTTTGTACAATTCTTTTCTTTCTTTTTTTTTTTTTTTACACTCACCAAGGGATTGTTTCCCGATGATTATTAAGATTTCGGTTGTATTCAGTAAAAAAAAAAAACTGATCTTCGTTCTCACGATCGTGTGTGTGTGAGCATATATACACACACACACATTCCTACATATATATATTCATATATAATATATATATATATATATATATATATATATATATATATATATATACATACGTAACTATCATTTCTAACGTTTCAAACTGTATCGAAAGTTTCGCACGAGAAGAGAAAACAAAGTTAATGCCATTATTATTCCGACTACTTCCTCGAGTTATTAATCTAATTTATCGTATTCTACGGGAAGCTTAATAACATTCAATCCCCTTATCCCCCCTTTCCTTCCACATTTACTTTAGAGAAAGAAATAGAGATTATCACAGTAATATAAGTTAAATGCATTTCCGTCGAAGATGATTATGTTCTTTTTATTTCTCTTTTGTTTTTCATTTACATCACGTTCGGATAAATTGTTTTTTTTTTTCTTTTGCTACGTTATTTTCAAAAAAAGAAGAAAAAAACTTTTTACATACACACACACACGCGCGCGTGCGCGCGCGCGTATTTTTTTTTTTTTTTTTTTTTTAATAGAGGTATAAATTTTAGGATAAACGATATTATCTTTCTCTTTTTTCTTTTTTCGTAACTTCTCATTCGACAAAATTGAATCATTAAACAGGTATGATCATTCGAGCATGAAATTACTTTGAGGTTAAGCGTGACTACTGATAATTAATATTATGATTACACAGATGTTTAAAAGAGAAGATAATTTAATGATCTCGTTAGGTTTAATAGAATCAATTTTGGTTGATATGTAGTGATCGTAGGAATAATAATAGAAATGTATGTTGTTAATTAATTTAAATCATACGCATCGATAGAGAGGAATTTATAGAAATTATTTGTATGGTTTATAAATTTTAATTTGAAATTTTTTTATTATAATTATCTAATCCGATCGAACTCTACGAAATTTTCACTTTCTACCAATATCATACATTAGATTGAGATTTAAAACAATTTATTCCTTTATTCATATATTTTATCGAACCTTCATTTCATGCGTATAGTAACTTTCGATTTATTTATTTCACGTAGAAAGTAATCTTTTGCTTTGTATTTATAATAAGAATATTGAATATAACTGATCGTACTTAATAAATTTATATATAATTCATGTAAATATAATTATTATATGAATAATTTATTGAAAAATAAATTTACATTTATAAACTTAAATAAACGAAATTATATATATATATATATATATCGTATATAAATTTATATATAATATACATAATAGTACATAATAATATATTTATAGACAGGTAGTATAATAATAATATACTATTTATATTATTATAGTAGTATATAAATATGTAAATATAGTATTTCTTTTTTATATAAATCTACATTATTAATATTATAAATTTATTATATATGAGATCAATTAATTATTATTTACTTATAATAACTTTATATAATCAATTATATTGAATCTCAAATAAGTTTTGATCTTTCTTACAGAAATCCGAGAAGTCCGAATTCGACCATAGGAAGGCATTCCTGGCTTCGAACGTCCCTCAGACGAACACCCCCATGGTAATATATACATATATATGCGTATACGTACATAAATATATATATATATATATATATATATATATATATATATATATAAATAGATATATTAAAAGAAAAATAAATCAAAAAAGAAAAAGAAAAATATTATCTTGCATATCATAAACGAGTATTTGCAATTTTGCTGCGGGAACTTCCGTCGATATAACGATGGCGAAACAAAGACGTGTGAAAAGATGGCGTGCGAAAGAGATCGTATGTGTAAATATGTCTTTCTCTCTCTCCCTCCTCTCTCTTTTCTCTCTCTCTCTTTCTCTCTCTCTCTCTCTCTCTCTCTCTCTCTCTCTCTGTACATTATCGGCACAACGAAAGATAAGAAACTGAATTTCAAATTTTTCCAAGCCACAATGACCTTTGTTTTTCCTTTTTTATATGTAACTATAATAAACGCTTTTCAATGGTAATATTTAATTTCGAATATTTAATTCGTTGCAATTTAATTTTATTCTCGTGCATACCATTCATACACGCATACGATCCATGCACTTGAACCGTGACAGAGAGAAAAAGAAAAAGAGAGAGAGGGACAGAGAGAGAAAGAGAAAGATGAGAGATGAGAACTTGGCTCATAGTCAACATCCGATAAATCGGTAGATAGTCGACCTCGGTAAAAATATTCTTAGCTATTAGCAGCTCGATTACGATGGCACGCTGTAATGGTCGATAAGAATCAATTGGTTGCTTTTAAACGTTGATAAAAGGTCTTTCTTTCTTTTCCAGTTCCGGGAGAAAACGGATCAGTTCAAATGCATTAGCGAGGTAAGAATCATATATTCTCTAAATGATAACCAATATAATATATACAAAATAAATTAATCGAAGTAGGTACCTTACATTTTAAATAATGAACAATATCTAAATGTGATAGAAAAAAAGTCGAAAAAAGAAAGTATAACTAGTATTCTAAACGATTAATGATTTTGAAATATATATATATATATATATATATATATATATATATATATATATATATATATATATATATATATATAAGAAAAGAAATGAAAAAAGAAAAAAAGACATATAAAAACACATTTTAAATAATTTTTTATTATTAATCATGATTAATCAATTATGTTGTTATAATAATGATCATAAATAATTTTCGTATATAAAAGAAAAAAATATGTTTATATAAAAAAAAAAGATATGCTCTTGTATACGGACGATTTTAAACAAACTGACGTCATGATATGATAATAGATGATGGCGTCATTCGGAGATGAAAAAAAAGAAATCGGTAACAGGGATCTTTTCTCAAAGATCTTCAACGCCAACTCCGTTTCGTGACGCTTCGAGAAATTTGATCCTTTCACAGAATTCTAAATTGAAAGAGAACTTTCTACTATATAGACGTTTTATATATTTCAATTGTACGTATATATAATGAATGTATATATCCGAATAGTGAAAAGATTTTATTTCGATATTGCTTAACTCGTATATTTTAACTATAAGATATATATAAAATAATTAAATAATATAAACATAATAAAAAAATAAAAATGATAGAAAATAAAGTAACGTTAACAAATTTAATTAAAATTTTCTGTACTTTTACTTCTAAGTATTTACTATATTTAATTTTCTATTTATAAGTATTCACTATAATTGATTTTCTATTTATAAGGATTCATTTTTAATTTATCTGCTATACCTACTTATATTTCAATTATGATCAAATTTGAATTGAAACCAGGCGAAAAACCATAGCAGTATTTATGCCACTTGATATTTAAAAAAGAAAGAAACAAACAAACAAAAATATAATATTTATAATTTCTCTAGGATTAAACACAAAAAATTAGAAATCGATTAATTTTATAAATCTAGTATTAAAATGACGATGTATGATATATAAGAAAATATTTGCTAAAATATCTGTGTACTCCAATTTTTCTTATTTATTCTTTTTTTATTTTTTATTTTTATTATAGTCAACTCTATCGTAGCGGTAGCTTCAATAGTTCGGGAAGAGGCTCGAACTGCGACAATACGGACGATATGTACAGCGATGTGTCTCTTGAGGAAGACTTTATCGATCTCAATCATAGGGTAAGTGTTTCAATTCGCATGTTATTATATTCGCGTACATACATTTATATGGTGTGTTAAAAAAGATTTACAAAAATTCTACGTAATAACAATCGAAGAATAATTTTTTATTGAACATGAAATACAATTCTGCAACGTGAGTATAAAAAATAATAGCTTGCGGTATATAACTACATATAACATAATTCATTATATAAGTATACGTGTTCAAAACAGTGTACTCAGAGAAATACAATGTCGAGTGTAGATGTATTATCAAAAGCAATTCGTCGTCGTTGTCATTTCTTTTGAATATTATCCATCTACTTCGAATGTCTTCCAATAGAATGACGGGTCTCATTATTGAATATTACATTGAACCAATCAATAATTTGATATATGGACTCTGAATTAGATTCGAACGGGACGGTTTAGAGAAAGATTGTATTGGATTGATCAATAAGTAATGCGTTGGAATTTTCAATAATTTAATTAATTTTCAATAAATATCATACTGTAATATTTTATATTAACAATGTATAATATCTTATATCTGAATAAATAATAATAATAGAATTTTTTTTATATTAAGAAGATTAAATAAATGCTATAATATGTCTTCATTGAAAATTTTTAGTATTTTGTATCTGAATAAAAAAAGCATATCTAAATAAAAATAAATTTTGTATCCAGTATTTTTTTTACTAAAAATTTTGACATTACTTGTAGTATCAATATTTGAACGTCAGAATGTAATCAAATGAAACTTCAAAGATCTCAATTAACCTTCTAAATTTAGGTGTTTTTTTTGACATTTGATTTAATAATATTAATAACGACAATAATAATGTTTTCGTTTTAATCAATAATTTGATATATACTGATTAGAAAGAAAGAAAGGACAGTAAGGATAATTTTTTATTTTTATTATATACATAATATAAAATGTGCGAATAAAAAAATAATATATACCGATTAGAAAAAAAAAGAGGAGAATGGTAAAAAGATTTTTTATTCTTTATACATAATACACAATGTGTGAATAATAATGATATATACTGATTAGAAAGAAAGAGACGAAAAAAAAAAGAAAAATTATTTATTTATTATACACATTATACAATGAAAACGTTATATACTACTGATTAGAAAGTAAGTCCGGGAGAGAAAAAGAACTTTATACGCATCATACTGTGTGTATATGCATGTGCGAATAAAATCGGTATACATACAGTGATTAGAAAAAAAGAAAAGAAAAGAGAAAAGAAAAATTTTAAATCATTCATCTATCTGATGTGTCCCACAAAACAATCTTGTGATTCCTCGTCTTGTCCATCTCACTCTACTCGTCAATCCGATCGGATTAAATTACCATCATCGCACCATTCTGGTCCTTCTTATGGTTATTATCCACAACCTTATCCTCGTTATATTCAATACGAACCATACGGAATTCATCGTCATCCGATCCCAAGTTATCCATCTTCCTGCTACAATGGCCATGAAAATTTCGATGAAGTATATTCTGAAAGCAAAGGCAAACTATCAGGAAAATCTTGGTACTTAATCATTATCCTTATAGTGATTATCCTTGTACTCGGATTTGCTCTTTATCGTACACTTTCGAGAACAAATCAAAGATTTCGAAACATTAGACAGACTAATCTTATACCTCCGATACAGGTAAAATCGTTAGTTTAATATGTGTTAAACCTTTGTACTATACTTATTTATGTCTTGTTTGGTATTTGTTAAATTTGATATAGTGAATAGATTTTAAATTATCTAAAAATATAACGAGCAAATATAGTGAGATATCGAAAATATTAATATCTTTTTAGTTATATTCTGATTTGATGCTTTTTGATATCTCATTATATAGAAAAAAAATATTTCTTTTTTTGTAATATTCTAATTTGATATTTTTTGATCTCGTTATATATAACAAAAAAAAAATATATATTTTTTTAATAATATTCTGACTTAATATCTCTACAATATATATATATAACCGTGTACTTTCTAAACGAATTTTCAACGAAATTATTTTCTTCTAATTTATTTTACGAATTAAATACGATTAAATAAATTTATTAATTTCATATAGACAGTGAGGAAAAAGAAAGACTCCATACAAAATTGTCCAACCGAATTTGTCCGGTGTGCTGGCATGATATCAGAACTTAGGAAAGAATGCAGTATGCCTTGTAAACAATGTAGAAAATTTCCTATAAAAATATCCTCTCCAAAAATCTTCAAACCGATCGATATTACGTCAAACGAGATCGACGAGGATGAAGAAACTTTGAATATAGGAATGATCGATATTCCGCGTTCAAAAATTAACATAGCTACTGATACACCGAGTCTCAATGCAACCAATACCGAATGATCATAAAAGAATCAACGATAAAATAAATATATTCTGCGATAAGACATAAAAAAGCAAATGCTATAAATGAAAGTAAGAAATAATGACACGTCATTTAACAGCATTGATCATTTATTTCAAATAAATCAAACGTATTTATGATTGGTTTGTATGAAAAGTGAAAGTACGTATAGTATATGCATATGTATGTTGTCTAGATAATTCGTATTTCGATTGTTCAATAAATTTAATTTCTCATTTGTTTATTGAATAAATATCATTAAAAAATTTTCTCGAGATATCTTCAATAAGTTCGGTTTAAAAATTCGTAAAAATTAATTCGTAAAAATGTGTTACCAATAATAAAAAATTGCAAAATTAAATTTCTTCGATCCGTTGATAAATCTGATAAGCGGCTTTGCGACAAGCGAAACTAGAGCGAGGAATGGCCTGTGTTAAAACGTCATGCAATGGTTTCGTTGGTTGGGTTGGATGGTCCTTCGTGAGTTTCGTGTTGGTCGTAGCAGCATTAAGTTATTTGGGATATACAACTTACAAACAGTGGAGTAGTAGACAGGGATGAAGGATTAATCAAGAAACATTATCATTTTTGAATGACTATTATCTACGAAAACAAAAGGTACATTTTGTACATAGTAATAATAATAACAATAATATAATATCAATCAATAGTTCGCATTTAAAGTTATTAAATAAATGATTGAAAATTTTCTAATGATTAATCAAGAAGCATCGTCATTTGAATGACTATTTTAAAAAGGTACACTTTGTACCTTGTATAATAATAATAATAATAATAATAATAATAATAATAATAATAATAATAATAATAATAATAACAATAACAATAATATTAATCGATAGTTCATATATAAAATTATTAAATAATTGATTAAAAATTTTTTAATGATTAATCAAGAAGCATCGTCATTTGAATGACTATTTTAAAAAGGTACACTTTGTACCTTGTATAAAAATAATAATAATAATAATAACAATAACAATAATATTAATCGATAGTTCATATATAAAGTTATTAAATAATTGATTAAAAATTTTTCAATGATTAATCAAGAAACATTGTCATTTTAATGCTTATTTTAAAAAAGTACACTTCGTACCTGCTATAATAATAATAATAATAACAATAATATCGATCGATAGTCCGCATTTAAGGTCGGCAATATGGCGACCGGAGTTTTATTCCTTGCTTCTTCGCGCTAATATAATCTCTCACGTGCACCATAAGACACACATAAAATCGACAGGAAATATTGAAGAGGACGTTCTCTCCATTTTCGCATAAGGCAAGTCCGAGTATGTGACCTCGAAACACTTGTGTAGACCCACGTTAACTTCCTAATCCGCCCATCCCTTGTCCTAAGAATTCACCCACGCATAAAAGAGATAGTTATAGTTATATACCATTCATGGAAACATGTATACGGATAGGAAGAACGTTAAAAGAAAAGTAAGAGAAAGAGAATACATTTAAAAAAAGAAACGTAGAGAGAAGAGAATACGAAAGTTGACGGAGAGAGAGAGAGAGAGAGGGAGGGAGAGAGAGAGAGAGAGAGAGAGAGAGAGAGAGAGAGAAAGAGAGAGAGAGAGAGGAAGAGAGAAAGAAAGAGAAAGAGAGGACGAAAAAACAAATTTGAAAAGGATAGCACGTAGTACGTTAGATATTCTCCTTCTCTTTATTTTCTTCGAGTAGGATGTATTTACTCGCGCGCATCGAATTTATAAGGGGTGGGCGTTAAACTGTATTCGATGTAACACAACACAATGCAACACACACAACACGTATATAACTTATATACATGCCTCTTACGTGACATATGTACACGTGTTAAACGTAAATACACATGCCACACATACGCACACATATATTCATTCTCTCGAAGTTATCCGAGAGGTAGTGTGGAAAGCAACAGAGAGCACAAATAGCATCGTTCGCTATCGTTCGGTTACTCCCGGCGAGTGATCGAGAGTTGAGAACGCGCGACACGAGGAAGACGAATGTATTTGAAGTGCGCAGCAAATGAGAACGTAAAGTGTGCGTTAAATTTCCTATCCTTCATTTCGTCTATTGTACCAATTTCTTTTATTATTGTTCCGTCGAATAATCAAAGGATATCAAAGGAAAAGAAGAGTGTGCGCAGCGACATTTGTTGTTGTTGAGGTTATGTTCGTGGTCGCGTGAGTGGGAGCGAGATAGACGATGCTTTATTGTCATCGTCGTTTTATGGCGCGTAATACGCGCCTCGTCTCCGTCGTCGTCGTCGTTGTCGACGTCCAGAAGACGGTGGATGATAGAGCATCGAGAATAAAGATGACGTCGATGACGTGACTCGATTTGAAAGAGAAAGAGAGAGAGAGAAAGAGAGAGAGAGAGAGAGAGAAAGGAAAGATAGAGAAAGAGATAGACAGACAAATTAAAAAATAGAAAGAGAAAAAAGAGAAAGAGATGGAATCGCGACGACCGAACGACGATGACGACGATGATCGAGACGACGATCTAACGTCGGACTCGATCGATCGAGATGATCGAAGTGCTACCACTTCCGGGGAGGGACCACCCTCTGGACCAGGTGCTGGTCTAGAGTACGACCTCTGGGAGGGACAATTTCAGTTTGTCGGCCAGGTACCCCGTGTCGCAAGGACGCCCAGACGACATGTTCCTTCGCTTACAGGACAAGTAAGCTTTATCATACCATCCCTCATGACATTTCTTTTATTATTCTTCATTTTTTCTTTTCTTTTTTTATTTTTTCTTTTCCTTTTTATTCTTTTCTTTTTTATTTTTTCTTCGATATTTTCATTATTCTATTAATCGTTTTTCTTCCTATGAATTTTCCAATACATGCTACTTAGGTATCATGTTCCAACTTTTCTTGGTACGATACGAAATAGAATGATTTTTTGGTATATTGCCAACGTCAGTACAGTTCAAACGAAATATTTACTTGATCGGATTTTTTTTTCTTTTTTTTTTTTTTTTTTCTTTTGCATTCTTTGGTTTAATCATCTAAAGAAGCCTATACTATACCAGAGAATATTAGTGATTTTGTTCTTTTTTTTTCCTATTACATCTCGAAGCTTTCGATAATAGGATAATTGTGTTAAGTCGGCTTCTATTATTTGTTTTTGTTTAAACTACGAGGTTTACTATAGACACATGTTATAGATATCTTTATATATAAAAGGATATGTTATGTGTATATACATCAACGACAGAACGATCTATCCACGTGTTGAACGTCTATCTAAATCAAGGTTGTAACACGTGTCAGAAAGACGTTCTTTGAAATGTTATTCATTCCTGTTTTTTTTTTTTTTTTTTAATATGGCGCCAAAATTATTTTCTTATTGCGAAGTATTTTTAGAATATACACGTTCGTAGAAACGTGTTGCAAAAATGCCAATTCGTAGGAAATGCGTTTCTAGCTGTTTTAATAGCTATTGATAAGAATAGCAAGCGAGAAATCTACGGATGTCCACATTTGATATTCTAACCGCATGAGTCTTACTATCGAGAATGCACAAGTGCAACGCCTTACAGTGGAATGTCTTTTATACGTATTGAATATTTTATTCGAAAGAAAGGATTTCCGTTCTCTTAATTTTTATATAAGAGAATTTATACGAATAAATCATTTTTTGAGATATATGTATGTTTAACATCTAATTTTTATTTATTTATTTATTTATTTTAATAAACATTCTAAAGATGACCTTATATTATAGGTCCAAATGATTCAAGAGCAAATGCACGCATTGGCCGATACACAATCGGTCGGTGAGGAAAGATACGCTAGAGTTAAACAAGAAAATGCTACTTTACAAGCAAGAATATTGATGTTAGAAGAAGCTGCGAAAGATGCCGAAACTAGAGCTGAAGAACGATTACAGGTACATTTGATATGACCTTTGGTTTGTTTTTTCATTTTTTTCGTTTATTTTATTTTCATAAACACATAAGGTGTTTATTTTTTAATATATATCTTAGGCAGAACAAAGAAGGCACAGAGAATTGGCCAGTCGTTTGGAAAGAGAAAAACAGTTACAATTAGAAAATTATGCTATTAAATTACAAGCAATTGAATTAGAAAGTTCTAGTTTGAGGGATGAAATAGGAAGATTAAGAGAGCAACTAGAAAGAGTTAAAAACGACAAGGCCTCCCTTGAAATAGAACTCAAAGATTCTCAAAGCGAAGCAAATACTGCCAGAGAAAACGAAAAACAAGCAGTGGTTAGAGCTAATGAAGCTCATCATATGCTTCAAGTGGCGAAGGAGGAATTAATAATTAGAGCTGATAATCAACAGAGACTCGAAGAACTTGAACAACAAGTTATTCATCTTCAAGCACGCAATAAAAGTATGTTGCTTTTCTTAAATTATTATTTTGTATATATTTTTGTATATATTATTTTGTATATATTATTTTAATATATTATTTTGTACATATTGTATGTTGCTTTTCTTAAATTATTATGTTATATATATAATATATATTATATTAATATATATTATAACAACAATAGGTTTAGAAGAGACACGAGACGAGTTGCAAGCTGCTGCTGCCGTACAAGCAGGTCGAGAACTTTTAATGTTAAATCCTTGTAGTAATGGTACTGAAAAAGGACCTAGTCTAGCAGCCGAGTTATTGGCTGGTATGAGTCAAGATCAGGTATGTTTCATTATCTGATTTGTTATCTTCTAAACTATACTATAAATAATGGTTTACAAATTATGTTATTGTAGATGGATGGTCATACAATTGAAGAATATGAACCACCATATAGTATTTCGGAAGTATGTATAAACAATTTAATTCTTCTATTTCATTATATATATATATATATATATATTTCCTAAGCAAACTATTATATATTTTAGCTGAAACAGGCTTTGAAAGAACAACAGGAAGTCAACGCGCAATTAAGAGCATATATCGATGGGATTTTATTAAATATTGTTGAAAATTATCCACAACTGCTTGAGGTGAAACAAGCACACTAATTGTGGAACATTTATAAACAATTAGAAAATTTTGAAATGATCTTTGAAAATAGAAGGCATTGTACATTAAATTTCTTTACTGAAATTACTGTTTATACATTTATATAAATTATTCTACTATAATTGTATACATATATGTACAAGGTGACTCAAGTTTTTCAAATGAAAATTTGAGTAACTTATTCTGTAAGTTGTTCACAGAATGTTTTGCTATAATTTGGTCAAGAGAAAAAACATGAAAAACATGTGATATCCTGTACATGTATACACACATAAAAAATAATTCGGGAAAATAGTTTCCGTCCATATAAATTTAAAACTCTGTAATCTCTATGTGATGTGTGAAATTGGAACTTCGGACTGTCATCTTTGTCATTTGTATTATTTATTTTATTATATAATGGCAGGATGAGAGTAAATAGGTTGAAAGTGTGGCATTATTATTGCCAATTGTTTCAAATAATGAATGCGTATATTATATTAAGAAAGTACACAAAAGGCCTTCGTATATATTATTATTATTAATATTATTAATATTATTATTATTATTATTATCTCAAATTGAAAAGTTTTATGACATCGTTATCGACGAACTATCATCAAAAAAAAAAGATGTAATTATTCGTTATTGCACCTTTTTTCTTACCATTTTGGAAAGAACAATTATATTTGATAGTCAAGTATTTAATAATAATTCAATATGTGATAATGTACAGATGAATCCGATGTATCGATAATTTACAAAAATATCTTTTCATTTCATAGATTTCATGATGATACGTCGTAATGATAAAATGGTAAAGACCATTTTATCTAAGAGAAAGAAATACTATTTTCGGCTTGTAATTGATTGTGTGAATCGAATTTAATTTTTAAATAAATATCATTCGCGAGTTACCTATATAGACTTGACAAAGAGGTGATGTATGACTGCGTTATGTATCACGGCATCTGTGATACAAGAAATAGTACCTATTAAATTAATATTTAGTATTTTCACCTATAGAGTATTTTAGGTCTTTATACTGAAAGCTATTAAAGTTGCGAATAAATCGTTATATTTTGACGTCTCTAGTTATTGTCATTAACGCCATTTATAACATCATCCTATATGAAGTTAGTTATTTTATGTTAATCACAGTTGGCGTGTCTATAGAAATCTTTTTTGAGAGGAACTTTGACACAGAGTTATATATTTTAAATAATTATATTGACTTTTATCGATATTTTAATTTAATAATAAATAATGATTTTATTCAACGTCAACCTCCTCGTATATATATATATATATGAGTGTGTGTATGTGTGTTTGTAAAATTATTATTTATTTTATTTATAAAAATTCAATTTCTCATTGTTGTATTATTTTACTATAAGATTTTTTATTATAATTTTTATTTTAGCAATATATTAATTTACTACATCCTATTTGGATATACTTGAGGATGAGCTTCTGGTGGTCGAGCTATAAAACATTGGAAAATAATTCAAGTTAATAAGATCAAAACTGAAAGTATAGTATAATATAAACATATAAATATAAGTTTATTAATTATCAATGATTATACGTTTTGATAAGCTTACTTGGACAAACACGAGGTTGAAATTTAATGTCATCTATAGCAAAGCCACCGTTACTAGCACTGCCTTTCAAAATAAGACGATACGGTGAACGTCCATCAATTGTTACTTGCGCTGCCATCCATACTGGTCTTGGATTATTAAATCCCTTTGCTGTTAATGACCATAACTATAGAAGAATGATTTCAATGTTAAATTAATATAAATCATATGTGCAAGTGTAAAAATGTTAAAACCAAAGTATTGGAAAAAACAAAACCAGAAATTATAACGAAGTAAAGAAGAAAATACAGAATCAATACGTACCAATATTTCATCGTTACCATTTTCATTATTACCATTATTTGTATCTTCAATATCAGACGTTCTAATAATTTGTAACATTGTAGATTCTTCAACGCCAAAAGCAGCAAACCAAAATGTGAAACAAGTGGACTCCTCATCAGTTGGTGTATTGATAATTGGAGAACGTAATTGTACCTCGGTGGATTTTTGATCAGCCGTGTATATATCAAAAAATATATAATCGCCTGTTGTCCCAAATGTTTTGTCTAAGAGCTGAGCTGGCCGGTGAGTAAGAAACGCTCGTTGCCAAGTAACACTACGATCATTAGTTGAAAGAGTAATGTTTTCCCATCCACATATTCCTTTCTCAAAACTACAATCCTCACTCCTAACAGAAGCAGCAAGTGGTTTTACTAAAACAATTTGTTGCTTCATTATCACATACAAATCTTATATTCGTGATAATTAAATTTATATAATTTTTATTAATATTTACCTATACAATTTCCAATGTAAAAAGATATATCATCAATCCCAATAATACCATTTGCTCTATTTGGACCCCATATACCTTCAAAATAGATATTGAAATTTTTTCTTTCATTAATATTCGTTTGCGCGTAATTCCAGGTAGGACCTTGATCATTGTATAATTGCCAAATAGGTCTGGGTTCTGCTGACGATTCGTCATTAGGTTGTATATATATACGAAGAACACCTAAACTTGGCCCAGTAGAATCTATGAAAGACTCGAACATGATATACCAAAATGTAATACACAATGGATTATCAGAACCACTCATTTCACGACTAACGAGTTGAGCAATACCACCACCAAAGGATCCACTACGAGATTTGCCAAGTGTTAAGAAATATTCATTGTGTCTAGTTCCAGTATTTCCATTGCTATATGGTTTTCGTTGATTTCTAGAACTTAATACTTGATTGGAAACTCTTTCCCATTCGACACGATCCGGATCTCTGGTATTGATCCAGTCGCATTCGTCTACTTCAAAAGTACAATCTCTTGATATTGTTGCCGCTACTTGTGGATACACTGTACAAAGTCAATGAAAGGAAAATTATATTAAGTTTCAGGAACAGAATTAATTTTCATCTGTATTATATCTTACCAGGACAAGCACCATAAGTAAACGTAATGTCATCTATAGCGATATCTCCCATACCGGTATTTCCTACCGATGCTTCAAAAATTAATTGATAATCATCCAAAGAGCCAATAGTTATTTGCGACATATACCAAGCATTACCAGCGTTCCCACTTAATCCCCAAATTTCTTGTAACACTGCATCGAGATCGCGAAAATGACGTAAGTAAAGTTTTAAATTGCCAATTCCTGTACCGAACATATGAAACCAGAAATGTATACAGATCGGTGCATCTGAATTGGTAGCTGGGAAACTGCTACTGATTAATCTTGCTGTATCACCAGGTCTACGCGGAAATCTAGAATCGATATAAGCGTAACCACCTGCTGTAGTTCGATCACTAGAGCTATCCATAGTTGGACCAGTCGCTGGGTTTCTACTACCTCGACTCTGAAAGGAATACAACGAAATAATTAAATCTTTCGATCTTTCGATAACAACAAATATTTCATTAAAACAAACATACTATGGTCCAATCAAAATCATCTTCGGCATCGTTGTTCCAGTCACAAAATCCACCTGCAAAGTTACAAAATCCAACACAGGAAGTTCCAGGTTGAAGATCGATATCATCGATCGCTATATATCCTCGAAAAAGGCGGGATGGATCAGTCGAATCAACGGGCACTGCTTCGATGATTAACTATGAAAGAATAACAACAACAATAATAATAATAATAATAATAATAATAATAATAATAATAATAATAATAACAGTCCAAATGATTTGAAGAGTTATGAAGTAATATCTGAACAAGTATTTTTACCGAGTGTACGTCTGGATAAGTGTAAAGTATCTGAGCTTGCTGCCACATCTCAAGGTCATAATAATGAGCATGCCAAATAACACGTTCACTCTCAGTTTTAGCTGATTTACAAAATGGTATGGTAAAATTTTGAAAAGAAATTACATCGTCTGGTTCCTTTTTGATTGAGTATTCATCAAATCCCAAATGCAAGAGTACTCTCAATCCTGCGACACTAAGACCATCCATAGAGTATTTAAACATAACACAAGTTCCTGAAACACCAGTATTTCCCAATTGAGGACTATGCAATCGAGCTCCAGAATTTTTGCTTGTTACTCCTTTCGATGGTGTTTGTGATGTTTCCACGAAAGCATACCTAAGTGATTACCACATTAATGAAAAATTCAAATAATTATAAGATTTATATTTGAATATGATCTTTTGGATAATTATAGACACAGACCCTCCTTCCATTGTATTGGTTGTAGAATCCGATGATGGTCCACCAAACCAATTAGTTCCTAAGCCAGATCCTGCCATCCAATCTAATGAATCGCTACCATTTTGCCATTCGCAGAGAGACAATGATGGAAGTGGACCAAAATCACAGAAGACTTCGTCTATCATCGCAATTGAAAGTGGTATGCTAAATCTTGGATATCTGATAATGAGAACTATTTTTTTATCGTCAGTTTTTTAAAAATCTATTCATGCTATTATTGTCATCGTCATAATCATCATCATCATCATCATCATCATCATCATCATCATCATCATCATCATTATTATTATTATTATTATTATTATTATTATTATTATTATTATTATTATAACATACCTCGTAAAATTTCGTTGCAAGGATACACTAGCGTTGAGAAATTTATTCGGTACTATAACGTTCGTAGTGGAAGGAATATCATTGCGAGGTAAAAGAACAGTAGATCTTCCTGGCCATTGCTGAAGATCGATACGTTCGACGTCATTCGAAGGATCGATATCACGATAAATGGGATTTAAAAAATGCTGAGCTTCTTTGTTCAAATCCTCAGATTCCAGAGTTTCGTACGTCGATAGTTCCGTTGTAATATTCCTCGTATATGAATTAAGTGAAAAACTCATTACCCACGAACATTGACATAAATAATACAAAAGTAACACGGCGAATTGCATGTTGAAAATTTAAACAAATTAATTTTTTTTTTATATCACAGTCGTTCAATAGTTTAATATAAACATTTTGATAGAGGTTTTTTTAATATTCGATAATTAATTGTTTTTTAAAATAAATTTGTTTCTATTTTTATGTCACACAAAATTTGAGTTTTATTTTTTTGCAAAAGTAAGACTATCTTCGTGATGAGCACGGTAATTCTAGATGGCAAGGTGTGAACTGAATACTATTGAAAAACTCGCTCCCTGACGCGGACAGGATCAAATGAAATTAACTCTCCACAGTTCCGGCCTTTATTTCCGGTTGTTGTTACTCTTCTCCCTTTAATACTTTGTCCGAACTTAACAGTCATTCGGTGAACAATAAAATGCCTTTCATGTTCTAGCGACATTTCACAATTGTACAAAAATTAACCATCTGTGACCATAACTGTAAAATTCGTTTTTAAAGGCATACATAGATAAATATTAAAGAAAAATACATAACTCTGGTATTGCACAGTTCACTAGGTAAATCAAAAATAAAAAAATAAAAAGTTTACAAATTTGTTTGTCAAATAGTAAAAGCTGTTGTTTTTTTATTTATTTTTTTTTTTTTTTTTTTTTTTTTTTTTTTTTTTTTTTTTTATAGAGAAATCAAATTACATTAAAATAAAAAGATAAATCTATACAATATGATCCGATTTTTTTGTTTGCAGAGTCACATAAATAAATTTAATCTAATATGTAAAATGTCATTTTGTATATATATAAAAAAAAAGTTTTAATTGATAAAAAATATGGACGAGTATGTATCTACTTTAAGATTTTATAAAATATTGAAAAAGTCGAAGGTTAAAATTTTCTTTATTCTGAAAAGAAAACTTTTGAATTCTGCCGAGATTTAAGTGAACTCGAGCGACGAATGGAACTAAGTAAGGACAAAGTAACAATTGATCGGTTCTCGGACGATAGGTCACTTGTTTCCTTAACATTTTTGATATCAATCGTATTGTCGAGATTGAAATATTCTTATCAAACGGTTTTGGTTTTTCATAACACACCATTCTTGTGATCTCAGCTAGATCCTAAAATTGTTCGATCATCTGAAGTTATCGCTACTTAAAAAAAATTAATTAATTAATTAATAAATTGTAATAATTACAGATGCAGAAAATGGTAGCTGCTTTGTCACCAATTCGTAAAGAATAACACCCATACTCCATACATCCGATTTTAAGTCGTACGGTTGATTCGAAAGCATTTCTGGAGCCATGTAGCAGTAAGATCCAGCGCAACACATGGATTCCCTGAAGTATAAAAAAAAAATTTCATTATTGATTTATATAGAACCTAAGAACTCTTTAAAAATTACAAGATTCTTGTAAAAGAGTTTTGGAGTTGCTGGTAGGTTATTTTACAAAATTAACTGAAATAATACATCCAAAGGATTAATATTACATTAAATTATCTAATATCTTTAAGATTTTAAATCTATAAAATTTGCAGTAAAAAAAAGGCGATAAGTCTTACTCATGTATATCTTTAGAAACACCAAAGTCACTAATTTTAACAATGTCTCCTTTACGTCCAGTCAACAAAATATTCTCAGGTTTCAAATCTCTATGAAGAATTTTCTTGGTGTGTATATGATGGACTCCAAGAGTAATTTGTGAGAACAAATACAAAGCATTCTATGAAAATATTAATATTCTTAATTTTTATAATCTTACAATTTTAATATTATCTTATTTTATTTTGAAGAAAGAAAAAAAAAATTTACCTCTTCCATGAGCGGTAAGTCGCGTTTTTCCAATAATTCTTTCAATGTACTACGAGTTGCATATTCCATAAGAATGTAACTTTTATTATTCTCAATCCAAGCTGCATGATAAGCAACAATGTTTGGATGTCTCATTTTTTGCAAATATTGCACTTCTCTCAAGGCCATCTGAAATATATCATTTTTTGAATTTAAATGAATAATGAGTATAGTAACAATATATGCGAACTTACTTTAGATGATATATTATTTTTTATACTTAGATTCTGTTCCTTTATAACAAATGGTTTCAAGTCCTCTGTTCTTCTAACTAGATGAACAGTTCTGTTAACACGCGCATACACACACGCAAACACACACACATATATATCATATATTCTAAGAAATTATCAATTTATGAAAATTAATATTTTTCTTACCCAAACATTCCCCTGCCCAATATAGCTTCGAACTTATATTTTTTGACACACGTATTCATTTTTATATAATTATATGTTTTCTTATTTGTTAATAATTGATATTTAATTATGACATATAAATTTTTGTTTAACACACGACGTATAAATTTGTAAAATTGTATTCATGAATCATAACTTGATTTGGGGATTGTTTACAGAAAAATGTGATTATATACATTAAAAGTATTCTCTTATATACACTAAAGTACACTAATGACAATACGATGAAGGCAGAGGACACTTGATATTTATCATACATGTTATTTCTAAGCACAATTATCCTTGTTTATCATCTCTATTTATCTTATAACATTATACGAAATTTTGAATGTTTGATAAATTATAATAGGAAAGATTGTATGAGAGTAAGACGAATATTATAGGTAATAGTTTTTTTATTTACTTCTTTTCTTACAAATAATGCAATCATTACTTTTTCTGAAGCATTTTGACCTATTATGTTATAACAAGAGAACGTGTCACGATTATCAAAGAATATTTTTTTTTTTCTATCCATTAAAAAGTCTGCTTTACGATGACAAAGAGAACAATGATAGCGATAATGTAGGATGAAGAAAGCATCCGTGACAATAATGAGAACTACCTGCAATTGATTGTTTAATATTTTTTGCTAATGCAAAGATTTTTGATTGTATTTTACTTTTTGGTTTGTTTTTCAACGAAAATTGTATCTAATGTGAAAGATTCGTGTTAAAGTCTTTTAGACTAATATTTTTAATTAATAAAAACGCGTATATATCGTCCACCGTATATACTTTTTACTAACACAATTATTCGACGAAAGAATTGGACAGAGAAAATAAGAGAAGACAAAATGTCGATTTTATAATACACTCGAACGAAAGAAAGCAAACCACCTTACACCCTAGCATTAATGGGAGATTAGATGATACTGCGATATATAAATGTATATATCTTTTCTCTGACATTTTTAAATTTTTTTTCTCTATAATGAACCTCTTATACAGAAATTAACTATTATTAGATTCGGATATGATGTCATTTGCAGATGTACGTGATTGCTTTAAAGTATCCAAATATTCCTGCTGTGATGTCGCTAATACTTGCGAAAGAACATCGCTATCTTCCCAGTCTGTCAAACCTATAACATGTTTACTATATTATTATGTGATATTTAATGAAAATAAGTAGAATATAATATGAGATCAATAGATAAATTATTATTAAGTAAAAAGTTTTAGATTTACGTATAAATTTTACCAAATACTTCCGGAGGAAGACGATTGAACAGTGAAATGTCAGGCGACGTATGTGCTTCCTTACTACTTCCTGGTACAGGTTCTTGTGGCATTATCTTTGTTTCAAACTCTGATGGTGGAAGATGAGTTATATTAGAACCTTGAGGAGATTGATGCTGTGGAGACCTCTTATACCATACAGTATCAGGGACCTGTAGATGTAATAAATTCTTTTTTTGTATTTCCTTCTAAAGTCACTAACCGTTATAATAACGTTTGGACCTTTGGAGAATTGCGCATAGTATCTTGGCTAGTTTGAGTGGTAGTTGGAGAAGAAGTATGACTGCGTTGTTGTCCACGATTTCCATGGGAATGAAAATGTGCATGGCTATGCTGTGCACTTGTAACCGTACTTGTACTGCTGCTACTAGCTGATCGCTAAATTAAAAAAAAATATGTCAATTTAATATTGTTTAAAAATTCTTAATTTTAATTATATATATATATTGTACTTACGGCTTTACGCATTTCATTATCTCGTAACCATTGTAAATAACTTTCTCTAGCAACTTGTTCTTCTATTGCTTCATTGGTCGCTTCCCAATCAGTAGCTTTTATTTTATCTTCAAGCATTGTCTGTTACAAGATAATATATGTTCATATAATTTATAAAAAGATTTAATTATCTTCTACTTAGATAAAAGATTGATTTAATTTACCTGTTCAATATGTAACTCTTCACTTTGCCGAACTGCATCTGATATAAGCTCACGATCGGCAGAACCAGGATTGAATGATGGTAATCCTAATCCAACACCAATGGTAGCTTTATATGGATCTACTATACTGTTATAATGACTCCCACGTTGATATGACAATCGTATAGGTTCATTGTCACTCTTTACCATTGTATGGAAAATATTAATAGGTTCTATAATATAACATTTTAAAATTGTAAAATCTATTTTTTTATATACTTATTAATAAGACGTAAAACAAATGATTCATAATACCAGTGCTATAACAAAACAGTTGTATACTACGGTTATACATTTCAGACATAGCCTGCATTTCTATATGGTTTCCATGCACATACTCCTGCCTTTTTCTATCCACATATGTAGTAAAATCTTCGGCTACAAAATGGGAAAAGAATTCTTGATTGGAAGCCTAAAACATAATATCAAAAGAATTTGCATATACATAAAAGGGAAAAATGCTTTTATTAATTTGACGAGTAATTTGTACCAATTTTAAATATTATCACCGAATAATACTTACAATATAATCCATGCAATGTTTTCGCACAATTCCATGCATCTCTTGATCACCATAAACTTGATCCGCAACTGCTCTAAATAAACATGCACCATCTTCGCCCATCTTTTTCACAATAAATCCCATTTTCCGCATACGTTTTTCAAACCATTTATCTCGCTATATTTGTAAAAACATTTAATTATACTGCCATACGTGCGTATTATTTATTATACGCACGAAAAAACTAACTAACCTCTTGCCATTCTGCTAACGTAAGATTATTTCCAGTTCGTCCTGTATATTCGTCTCCGCTATTGTAACCATTTGCAAGTTCATCTAAATTTGATGCACTACCTACAATACTCATTCGATTGTTGCTTATAACTGCACCATCTGAACCTAGGAAAAGAATTAATTTTTTTTTATAAAATTTATAAACAATTTTATATGTTTCAATGTCATCTTCACTAACCTTGTAAACCACTACATGAAGCTGCAGGTGGTGTTGCTTGCCTTTCCCTGTCTCTTTCTCTTTCTCTTTCTCGTCCTCTATCCCTTTCTCGTTCTCTCTTGGAACGTGAACTTCTTCCAATGCAGCTGCTATAAAATTAGGCATAATTTTATTGATAAAATTATAATTAAATAAACTATAATTAATATAAATGTGATTTAATATTCAATACCTATGAGGACTAGCTCTTTGTCGATGACGTTTGCCATGGCTTGGTCCACTAGAATCTTCAAAATGCTTTTCTTCTCGCCGATCTACTGTTGCCTATAATAATGATTTTCTTTTATTGCTATTATTTATCTTAATATTATCAAAAATGTTTTTATTAAATGAAAAAAGTTCAGTAAAGAATCACAATATATTTGTAATTCTCATATTTATACATATATTGATTACTCAACTTTTTTGGTTTTAAATGTAACTGAGGATAATAGAATAGATTGAATGTAGCAATTTGTCATCAATAAACTTTCCACTTCTTCTCACCTCATATGAGCCACTGGTAAGAACGATAGGGCCAGAACCATGATCACCTTGTACGGTATGAAGATCAACAGCAAATCCATTAGCTCCACGCACCTGTTATAAAAAAAATCATAGTGCACAGATATTTTTTATACCGGTTAATAATGCAACATAGAAAGAGCATGATAAAAGCCATAATCTATACCTGATATGGTGTGTTTGGTAGAGCAATAGAAGTAGAATTATGTTCATTTTGTACACCATGAACGTCGACTTCCGAATTATTACTTCCCTCACGTCTGTCTTTTGACGCATTCGTTTTCTTCTTCGATAAAATTGTCATTTTGAAGGATGAACTTTAATTTCTTACGAATTTTTGACAATTTATTCAAGTAACACTTATGTATATGACGCATTCAACACAGAACTATTGCACATTACACATACTAATTGCCGAAGGTCGTAAACTTCGTTGCTTCGCAATCGTGACTATCACCATCCATTTACAATTTCACGATGAAATCTACTAATCACTTATTGAGTTCTTGAAATTTTTTTTAACTATTCAGATATTAATTATACTTGTAGATATGTAAAAACAACATTACCCTATCGAATAACTACAACATGGTTTGTTTGACAATCACTTGCGACCTTCAATTCGATTCAATTCCTGTTTTCTCTACTGTTTTGTCTACCAGCCATTTTTCTCCAAAAGCACAGACTATTATAGTGAACTTAGCAAAAGCGAAAAGGAAGAATGACGAAGAACCAATCAGAAATAGGATATGGTTACCGATCCTTTGTTATTTTTTTCTTATAACCAAAATTCAATCTAATATAACTATAATTTCTTACCTCAATTAATTTTAATCTACTTAAAAATAGTTTATAGCTTTTGTATACTTCGTTCGAATTATTTATTTTATCTCTTTGATATATATATTTAAGTCACTGTTTACAATGATCACAGAACGAATCAGTCAGTTTATAGATACGTCACTTTTTCTATGATCATGCAGGAATTAACCAATAAAAATACACACGATAAAAAACTCGTTAATTTCTATGATAAAAATAATATATAAGTGTGAAATAATTTGCAAGCAAAGATTGAATTAGTTTATAACATTTTTTCTTGATCTTTTTTATATCATATGTATTAAAAACTATACGATTAATACAGACAGTAGACGTCCAATCAAATTATAGCCGCCATGATATCTTTTCCTTGCATTCTATCAACATTCTAAGTCAGATATTGGAATACTTACATTTTCAACTTCTCCAAACCCCGCTTTGTGAGTTTTTTTCCCATCAAAATCTCGCAGAGGATTACATGATAATATTCAGGTATAAGATCAGAATTTTCTTTTTCCATACGAATTATATATTTCACGATTATATCGAATAATTTATTCAAATAAATGCACACGTAAAGGATCCATTAGTATTTACGCGCGTAAATGTAGTCAATTGATTAACAGATTTGGTGCTTTGACCTTTGATTTATTTCATGTAAATTAATTATAAGAATAAAACCTAAGTATTTAATTAAATTAATAAGATCCTTGAATTTTTATACAAATATATGTTAAAGTTGATTTAGAAAGACAAGCCTATTATTTAATTTGTTCTTAGTAACTTTTTTACATTAACGTCTGAATCTTATGAAATAATAAGAAACGTTTGTCTTATCTGTTTAGGTATTTCCTTAATTCAGGATAGGACTTAAGTACGTAAGAATCTTTATATAATATAGTAAAACCCAAGTGATCGATATTATTTCCGATAAAACTGGGATAATATGATACGTTAAAACTATTATCGAATAATTGATCGATTATGGTTATTACACCATTCATTACATTCTATAATTATATAATTTTAGTACAAAGGTTCGTATCTAAGTTTATACAATAAATTTATTTCATAATTTTTAATCGACATTATCTCATAATAAATATTATATATATATATATATATATATATATATATATATATAATAAATATTATATATATAATATTTATTATCAGATTTTATATATATATATATATAATAAAAATCAGTGATATATCGTATAACACTAGTCGGTAATGTAGATCTCTAGAGGAAAGATGATAAAGACGATTTGAAAGAATGAGATCGAGGTCAGAAATGTTCGTACTCTCTATTAAATCCTATCATGAGAAATGACGTAACACGAATATATATCATCCAGTTAATTGCGTAGGTATCCCTTAATTTGGTATATCTCACTGAATTATATTTGACGACCATGGTAGACAACCAGTAAGAAGGATACGTCGCGATAATTCATATATTGAAAGGAACACTGTACTCCGACAAACAATATATATATATATATATATATATATATATATATATATATATATATATATATACGTTTACATATATTTGCTGACTGCAGAAAATTAAAGGAGAGTAAAAGGTAGATTGATTATCAGATAGATCGCTTTATGAATCGTTTTTTCGAGTACCCCAATTTTTTGTAAGTTCGTTAAAACAAGTAAGAATGATAGCAACAGAGAGAAAGAAAGAGAGAGAGAGAGAGAGAGGGGAGGGAGAGAGAGAAAGAGAGAGAGAGAGAGAAAAGCAAGAGTGGGAAAATAAGAAGTTTCGACGTAATAGGGAACGAGAGCTTTATTGATGATTGCTTAAAAATCGCAAGAGCGAGATATTCACCTTCGTTCCAACCACCTACGCTTCATCACCCCGACTATCCCTGACGGTTTGTTCGACTCCCTTCCCTTACCAACCCTCGCTACCCCAGTGCTATTGCTGAATGGTCCAAGGGTGGGGATACCCCTTTCGCCACCCACACAATCAATAGTAAGGCCTACAGCTTCTCTGAATGGACTTGGCCGTTCTCGTTCCCGTTCCCGTTCCCACAGCGCCATGTCTACCCCGTCCCCCCTGTATTGATTACTACGCCTGCGGCTGATCTCCGCATGACTACGCGGGGAGTTGCTCTATCGACCTATTCAGCTGCATTACACTTCATTCATGAACACTTTGCTTTTCGCACACAATTATTATCGATATATCATACACGTGAAATTAGTTTCCCTCTCCCAATCATCCCTTCCCTCATTCCTCTTTCTTCACCCTTCTCTCTTTTTCTTTCTCTCTCAGTTTCTCTCTCTCTCTCTCTTTCTCTCTTTCTCTCTCTCTCTCTCTCTTTCACTCACTCACTCTCTCTCTCTCTCTCTCTCTCTCTCTCTCTCTCTCTCTCTCTCTCTCTCTCTCTCACTCTCTGTCTCTGAGATTTTCATTCATACTTTCTTTTTATTCTACCCACGCTTTTCACAATACCTTTTATTTGATATTTCTTGTTCAATTTTGAATATAGTTTGAAATTGTATTTCTACGCTTAGCTGTTTCTTCTTTCTCAAGGATATGGAAAATGTGGAAAATCTACAAAGATAAGAATTCATTCGAATGATCAATAGGAACAATGGAAGCGATCGTTTCTATGCAAATGAATCTTATATCGATAGATCGACAAATGTTACGATAATGTGGCAACGACGTTCGTCATTTCGATGACCTCGCTGTCTTGAATCAATTGCTTTGAAAATAGTACTGAGAGGAAGATCTCATCTTATACATATACACATATATATATATATATATATATATATATATATATATATATATATATAAATATACATGTCGTCTTACATACACACACACAGACGTATATGTAAGACGAAGGTAAGCGTTTTTGATGGAAAAGTATATTTGTGTGCGTCTTTTGAGCGTGGGTGGTCGTCGAAATTATTTGCATACGGAGATATGCGGTAAAGAAGAGGGTCTGTTGGAACTAGCATTTATTAGTTTGGTAAAGGTCATTCCTTTTTTTCATTTTTCCTTTTTCTCTTTTCTTTTATTTTCTTTTTCTTCCATTTATCCTAACCGTGACATCAGACAATATTAATTTTAAAATTCTTTATTGTCACATCAATCGCGATTGTACTACATTGCTTTGTAATAATTAATAATTAAAAATAGCTAGAAGGAATAAAACAAAAGAGTATCGTAATTAATTCTCTTTCATGTAGAAAAGTTCCTTTTCAATATGCATGTATAAAGAGAAATGCAATTGTACTAGCTGTGTATATATATATATATATATATCGGCTCTGTCTTTTTCCTTTTTTCTCCATCTGTGATATCTATTGACAGTTCCATTCCATTCTAATTTATCGAGATCACCGTTATACATTGATCGTGTTACAAACGAGAATCAGATTTTTCAATCTTCTATCATATTCTCATTTTATTATTTTCTTCCCTTTTTTTTTTTTTTTTAATTTTTTCTTTTTTTCAGTTACTTCACCATTTAACTTTTCCGATCGTTCTCGCGCGAATAAAATTGGAAAAAAAAGTTCTATTCAATCATATTTACGAAGAGAACAATTTTTTCGCTTTCTCTCTCTCTCTCTCTCTCTCTCTCTCTCTCTCTCTCTCTCTCTCTCTCTCTCTCTTTCTCATAGTTACGTCATTTGGACAAAAACGAAATTTCATCTAGCACATAGAATTTCGATCTTTTTTTTCCTTATTTTTTTTTACGTCTCCAAAAAAAATCGTTCGATTACTTCGAATAATGTAGCAATAAATTAGGAAGTATTTTCTATTATTGTCTAGTAATTTTTCATTGAATCACGTTCACGCAATTAAATGTCAACGTGGAATCATTCGTCCATGAATATCTATAGAACACAACGCAACCAAGCGATTTCCGTTTAATCGATTCCTTGTCTTTTTCGCATTAGATTGAATCGAATATCAATTGGAATCGAAATGAAATCGTATTAAATCTATTTAAAGTCTAATTAAACTCAACATTTCTAATCAGTCAGGATCGATCGTTTCGTTGATTTAAAATGTGTTCTTAGAGTGAGGTAGAGGGTACCTTTGAAATGTCATTTATATCACCGATGAGAGGGAGTATCAGTTTTCCGCTAGATTTGAAAGAAGATTTTCGGGGAAAATTCGTTGATGGTATGAGAAAAAGAAAGGGAGAAACAAGAAGAAAGGAAGGGACTGGGAGGATAAGAGGGAGGAAAGACAGAGATAGATTGATAGGGTGAAAGAGGAGGAAAAGGAGGATGGGCGAATAAGAGTAGGTAGTTTGAGAAAGGGCTGAATGAAATAAAAGGAATAGAGAGATGGCAGAGTTGAAGGAAGGGAGAGAACTAGAGGGTGATAGTAAAAGAAAAAAACTTGAATTTGTGGTGGTTGTTCGGCATGTAGGGGTAGGGGAAGAAAGAGAGAGAGAGAGAGTGTAAGGATTCCGTAAGTGTGGAGGCGGTATCCTAAAGGGTGAGGTAGTGGAGGGTGGCACGATGGTACCGGAGGTGGTGGAAGCGCGTATGCTCGCTTCAGCACTGCCACCTCTCATCGTCAGTTGCTACTTGGTTTCCGGACTCTGCGGACAGGCAGGTTAGTGAATTCAACCTCGTTCAAGTCTCGTTCATTCACCGGTACGATATTTCCTACCTCCCTCGCTCTTTCACGACCCTTGTCTTTCTCTTTCTCTCTCTTTCTCTGTCTTTCTCTCTCTCTCTCTCTCTCTTTCTCTCTTTCTCTCTCTCTCTCTGTATTTCTGGTACTTCTTTTTTTTTTTTCATTAATTTTCTTATCTTCTCAAATTTCTATCCTTTCCTTTCCTTTTCTATTCTAATTGATTTTTATCAATATAATTATTTTCTAATGAATATTCTAACTCTTTTGGTTTCATATCGTTTTGATCATGATGTTGGTAAAAACTATGAAATATGTCATTTTTTTCTAATCACTGAGATGTTAGGATCTTTCGATGTAACGATTGACGATTGCATCGATTATTTTCTTTATTTCTTTATGGAATTATTGTGCATTCGTTTCTGTCGAAATTTGTCTCCTTTCTTTTCTCTCTCTTTTTTTCTTTTATTCATTTATTATTATTATTATCTTTTTTTTTTTTAAATACATATTTCAATACGAATTAATAGTTCTTCTTTAATTCTATAGTATCCACTTTGTGGAATTTTATAAAATACTTTAGGTAATATCGTAAAAAAAAATGCTGATTCACTTATGGCGTTCTATATTCAGCTCGCAACAAGTTATCGTTTCACGAATTTTCCGTGATATCGATTAATAATTTATTTGACAGAGATTGAATATTCTTAATTAAATATACAACCGAATTGATCTTTCTATTAACATATTAACAGCACAATTGATTCTCAAAAAAGATAGGTCAATATAATATAAAAAATTATGTCAATTTAACTAAAACGTTAAAGTAATATTTTAATTGAAGTAATTGATAAATTTCATGATAAATATTCATATGAATAATTCATGAATTTCTCTCTCTCTCTCTCTCTCTTTCTCTCTCTTTTCTTTCTTCGTTATATTTAATAAAATGTATGAGTCCAAATTTATTTTGCTCTGGTTTACGTTATTAAACAATGTCTGCTTTGTGTAGTTCTAATAATGTATCAATGAAAGAGACATTCTCTCTAAGCTTATAATAAATGCTCAAACTATTAACTTAAATTTATTTTATCTCTCGATCCTACGTAATCGAATACTCTCTCTTCTTAAGTGCATAGTTCCACAGGTACTATGCGGTATTGATCCACGGAAAAGATTAAATTTCTCGCTATTATATTTAAAGTTTTCATATTAATCATTTTTATATTTTATTCTGAGACAAGCTCTTTCGTTAATATTTCAATTTTAACGAACTGATTATTCTAATACATTCATAATTTTCATTATATTTCTTCTTCTTTAAACATAGTTCAGTAATTTTTTTTTTTTTTTTTTTTTTATAAAATCATCAATATAGAAACCATATAAAGATTTATTTAATTAAACGATTTTTATTATTTTCTATAATTTTTCTTTAAAAATATCAGAAACTCAATCATCCCTCTCACCTACATAACTTTTGTTACAGATTTGTTCGGTTGACGCTGCATATCTTACAACATATCTACAATCAAGACAAATAGAGTAACCATTAATCAGAGACGGAGGTCAGAAGCGAAGAGGACTTAAGTTATTAGATCGGTATGAAAACGATATTACGGAGTCGGAACGCGTAACTTCTAGTCACTTGTAAAAATCAAACTATTCGTTCATAAAAGCTAAAGCTATTTAACATTAAATAAGAAAAAATAAGCTTTCGATCGATCTTTGAGCTTCGTAAATGATTTCTCTTCGTTTCTTATAATACTATCGATTATAAAAAAAAAAAGAAATAGAAAAAGAAAAAAGAATGTTATCATTGTAACAAATTTCTGATGCTTTCTGAAAGTGGCTTAAAATAGTATAAAATTTCATTTTGTTTACAAATACATTTCCATACATAATGTATGTGTATATGTATATATATATACGTTGTATCTATATTTATTATCATATAGTATCGTCAAATATTTCATTCATATGTATATATATATATATATATATATATATATATATATATATATATGTAAAATGTTTGTTTTGCTGAACTTCGCCAGTATATTTTAGAAATAAAAAAAATAAATATAAACTTAAAAATGCTTTATTAAAAAATCATAACAAAAATTAAATGCAACTTATTATATTAATAATAAGAATGTAATTTTTGTTATAATTTTTTAATGAAGCATTTGTAATTATATTTAATATTTTTCTTATTTCTACTTATAAAACAATCTGGTATAATTTGGTGAGGAAAAATCCTGTGTATATAATATTTACATATAGTATTTAGTAATATCATTTTAGTGTAATTATTTAATATATTACATGTACATAAATTTATATTATACTTATATCTATGTCATATATATATATATATATGCATGAGTGAAGTATTGGATGAGTGGTGATATTCGATTGATTTTTCAGAACATGTATATGACGGCTCTATGGATCGCTTTTATTTTTGCTCAGTCGAGCAGATTGCTCGTCGAGGGCATCAGATCGCACTATGTCGATTCAACGCAAATCGCGGAGATCAACGAAATGGGCGATAACCCTGCGGATAATAGAGAACCGACGTGCAAAGAATTACGCACGATGTGGAGGTATACCAAACGCCAAAGTAGAGCCATCCAAATTATGCATAAACTTCCATTCGCACAAGACTTCTTCGCGTATAATCCGTGGAAGAATTATCAGCCTCCTCCTCAACCCCCTCTTGACTATCGAGGTGAGAGACCTATCAAATTGGCGGAAAACTTTTATATCCATAAACTTATATATTATAAGTATATATACTTGCATATATATATATATATATATATATATATATATATGTTGTATTTATATTTATTATCATATAGTATTTAACTCTTATCACTTCAAGAATATCATGAACTGTTCGCCTTTAAAAAAATTTTATGCTAAAGAAAAGGTACATAATTTTTATATAAGATAGTTGTTTATTAGTAAAAATATTTGTTGAATAATGCGTGAATATAAATATAAAAAAAAGAAAAAAAAAAGAAAAAAGAAAAAAACTACACTTGGCAACATTATTATCGGTTGGAGTGATAAGGATTAGCTCTTTGTACACTATAGGCATCGAAATTGTACTTTATAGTATAAAGTACAATTAAGTTTTATACTCCTATATATTTAATTGTATAGGATTTAAAAACTACGAAATTCCTGTAGAGAAGTCTTGAAATTGTTGGTTGATATTATATTACAAAATTAACTGGAGTACAAAGGGTTAAATTTAATGATGTCAAAGATTTATATATTACGACAGGAGTGTTCTATATTTATTCATATTGCTTCGACACATAACGTAAGATTCATTTACAGAAATGAACCTAATCGAGAGAAACGAATGAATGAATAATGAGCGAACGAACGGGTGGGTTACTCAAACTCGATTTACGTTAGTTGATTTCTAGTCAAGAAAACGGAGGAAGGCATACAATTGGATCGAGCAGCAGGCTAGTGTTCGAACGTCATTAGTAAAACCACTATGCACGCATTAAGCTCCGTGATGCACCATTCGATATATTTCGTATATTTGATATATTTACACTTTTAGATACTTTAAAAATTCTTCAAATTCATTTCAAAATTCGATTATTTCTTTTTTCCTCTTGCCAAAAGGAAAATCAATTAACGAAATTATTTAACCTGCATTCGATATAATAAGCGGCCGCGAAAAGCACTTAACATTTTTACTTGTTGCGCGATGGACGACGCATTTCATTCGTTTGCACACACAAATTGAAAGCAATTGCTTCTTTCTATTTCTCTATGTTTTTATCTTTTTTTCACACACTCTCACTCACTCACTCTCTCTCTCTCTCTCTCTCTCTTTCTCTTTCTCTTTCTCTTTCTCTCTCTCTCTCTCTCTCTCTCTCTCTCTCTCTCTCTCTCTCTCTCTCTCTCTCTCTCTCTCTCTCTCTCTCTTCGCCCCCCTATTTTTTTCACTTTTACTTTGTGTTGCCTACGAACAACAAGTATACAAATATTTCCATTATGAATTTGTTAATAACGAATTTATTTCTTTTTTTTTTTTTCTTTTTTGAGAACCTTTTTTTTACTACAAAGGATTATAGAAAAAAAAGTTTTTTATTATAAAACAACGAACGTTAACGTTGGTAATGGATTATATAATAACTTTTAGAAAAGTTCAATGATAAAGATAAAGGTAAAGGATCAAAATAAATTCATTATAAAAGTAATCGGAAAATAAATGTACAGACTTGTCATCAATAGATTCTGAAGAAATTAACGAATAAAAGAAATAAATCTTGTAAAATTTGTAATACTAAGCTTAAAGGGAAGTATCGTTGTACTTTGTCGCACAGCACCAAGATTTCACTTAATACGTTTTTCTTTTTGTTCTTTCAAAAAATAGCACCATGCGTATATAATGCCTATACGCCTATTGTTTACGATAAAAATTTTTATTAAAAAAAAATGAAGTTTCTCGTTATTTTTCAACAGATTATACCGATCGACCTCGTACTCGTGCTGCTGGTAGTTCACCACCTATTTATGGAAGAATAGTTCATAAAGCACCGCCAGGAAGTAGACTGCGAAGCAGCCAACAAATGCCACACCAACCTAAGGCCTTTGAAGATGTTGCATATTTGTATGGGACAATAAATTTTCATCCACCCTCTTCCCGACGTCGACAATCGAGTTTTCGTATTGGTGGTGGTGCCTCCCCGCCTATATCTCAAGTTCCGCAAGCTGGTAAATTTCAACATTTACGAGACCTAATTCGTGGGGAGAGGGCTCGTGAATTGAAGGTCTGTATACGTCAAATGTTATCTGTTAAAAAAAAAAGATAACAATAATAAACATATAAAAGATAAAAAATAAAAAAGAAATAAAAATACATATCTCCAAACATAAAACTTTGACAGAAGTATAAAATGAAATTTTACTCAAAAGAAAAAAAAGGAAAAAAGAGAATTTAAACGAATCTAAAAATTTGTTTTGTTCGTTCATTTCAGAAACAACATGAATCTGATAGAATCGCAGCTGCGAAAGCAGCGACAATCAAGGATTATTCTAACGTCGATCAAGATGATTATCAAAATGTACCACGGCCGCGGAAATACTTTGGAAACTCATTAGATGGATATCAGCAATTTAGAAATCCAAAGGCTGATATCAACCGGGCTTGGTCGGTAAGTTAAAATAGTCTTTTTTCTCTCCATTATCATTATAAAGTTATAATAAATATATGCAAATATATGTATATGAATTATGCATCTATAACAGATTGCTTATTTAATCTATTAATCAAATAATTTAATTACTTGGGGAGTTATATATAATTTTATTTTATTTCTTTTTTATAATAATAGAAATATCAAAAATATAATATTTGAAAAAATAATATATTGAGCAATGTAATATTGTTAATACGATAACGATAGTAAAAAAAAGAAGTTTACGAAGTAAAAAAACTTGATGACATGTATTCTTTACAGCGTGGCGATCATTATTTGCCAGAATATATGCTGCGTTAATGAAGCATTTTCAAGATCAAGGAAATAGCCGACGAAAAAACTGCCGTACGTTTCAATATCATCACTCGTACTATTCTTGGCAGTATTATAGCCCAATTGTTTGATTTTGTCAAAGTTGGATGAATTCCAAGATCTTAAAAAATATTTTCGAAATCACGAAGAAAGTGTATATGTATATGTGTATGTGTGTATGTGTATGTATGCTTGCTTGCATGTATGTGTGTATATTATATATAACACTCTCCAAATATTTCAGTTCCTAATCTATGCATATACACACGTATATATGCACGCACGCACGCGCACACGTACACATTCACACTTACACGTACACAAATGCGTGCAGCACACAAACACATACACATACATATACACGAATACGTTTGACGAATTTATTAAGATAAATAGCAAGAAACTTGAAAAATTAAATTTACCATCTTTTACTTTTACATGAATTCATCCTGAATGTATATATATATGTATATATATATACATAATTCATTATTATTATACATATAAATTCATTCAGGATGATTTTATGTATATTACATATTCCCTGACAATATACTTGTATATTTAATTGATTGTAAAACATTCGAATGAGCAAAGGATTTACCTGCATTCGAGAACGTACATATATACATACATATATATATATATATATATATATATATATATATATATATATATATATATATATCAACACACCGTGTAAATGGTAAAAACTAATCAAAGTGTGATATCCTTAAATAGGACATCTATTACACAAATCTATAACAGTATGCCGAATATATCAAGCTCTCATTACCCGATAGAAATATAATAACTGTCTTTTCTTGCATTGTCTATTAAGAAGATATCATAATGTATTCGCAATTCTTACGTTTCTCATCTTTCTATTTATTGAAAACAATAAATTATCATTCGATTCTTATTAAAATGTTAAAAAAAAAAAAAACAAAAAAAACCAAAAAAAAAAAACAAAAAAATAATAATAATGACAATACAATCCAATTTGCAATATTCTTTATACTATTCTCGTGTAATTCATTTTAAGCAAAAAAAAGAAACTATATATTAAACTGACGATTTTTTATGAGAGCTCAATTGTTCGATAGAGGAACATTAGACTCCGACAAAATATAATCAAATGAAATAAAAAATCCTTACTTCTTTCGCATCTTTAATGATATTTACATAATATGTGGACAATAAAAAATATAGTGATATTTACATTTATAGTATACTTAACTCTATACATATATATTGAAATTACTACGGTACATCCTTTTAAAAACCAAGTGATTGCAGTACACACTATTTGCGTGTATTTGAACTGCAAAAAGACAATAATTATTCTTAAGACAAAGCTTGTAAAAAGCATGTAAGTAATGTAATTGCAAATTCTCATTATATTCATGTACAAAGCTTGTACAATTTGACAATGCAAGAATGTATAAGAAATAGTTACCTACTCTCAGGATACATTTTTTCCAATGAATTATATATTAATTTTTTTTTTTATTTTGACACTGCATGTAGACGATATCTCTAAAGTTTTTATTTCTTTTTGTAATCATTTTGACATAATATTACGCACGAAAATGCATTTTTATGTACGAGTGTTTAATTCATTGCAATTATCTATTTTTTGAATATAAATATCTCGAGATTTGTCTTTTCAAAAGAGATGTATACTCTAGTATTATTTATACGATAACAATAGCTAATTGAATTTTTATCTTTATTCTTACAAGCTCATATGTATATTCAACACACAAAGACACACATACATGCGTATCTATCGAAATATGCAAATTCACAACATTTTTATTCTTTAATTATAATTTATAGTAGACATGACTTATTATTGTCAGTGCCTGATACACTTTTTGAGACTGTTCTTTAAAAATTATTATAATAAAATTACAAGGAAAAAAAAAAGAATAATACAAAATCTTAATGGCACACGATTGGTTACATATTCAATACATACAGTCAAACACTAACATAAATAAACATTGACATTATAAATGAGAGCAATGGGATCTTAGAGAATGAATAATTAAAAGCTTACATTATGCCTTATAAACGACAATATTATCTGCATAATACAAATCTTGCTTACTTACATGGATACATTATACAAATTCAATGTATACTGCTGTATCTGAAGAGTAATTTAATTAACAATTTGTAGTTATATGCGCACGCGCGCGTTTACACATATCGTACATGTGTATTCGCACTCATTAATAAATGCCGCGTAAACGTGTTCGATATTATTACAATAATACTATGACTGAGTTCGCAAAAAAAAAAATTACACACGCACGCGCGAACATACACAAATCGCAATTTATATACGATCATTTTTGTTAGCTGCAGTAGAATAAGTATATTGAAATTTTATTAAATTAATTATTCGAATAATATATTTATTTAATTTTTTTTTCTTTTTAATTTATTTATTTCTATATTTTTATTGAATTTTTTTTTTTATAAATAATTTATAAGACAATTAAAATTATTCTTTAGGAAGTTAAAGATGTTATTAAATTAAAGATATTAAGATTAATGGAATTTATTAAGTTCGTTAATTTGTTGCTAAAGAGTGTAATTATTTATTATATGTTAGTAATTCCGAATCTAAAATAATACGCAACTACTCAGGTTTTTCGCCTGAAAAGCTTTATCAATTAGTGAATAAGGCTATGTATGCCTACAATAAAATGTAACAAATTACAAATATATGACAATAAAATTAAATATAGACGATACAATAAGGAAAGTGTAATCTAAGCGTGTTGCGTTCCATGATGTAGTTGTGCGCGCCATTTGTTATTGTTAGGTACAAGACTGGGCACATCATATAATAATTATATAGCGAAAGAAATCATGTAGATATTACTTTACAGTGTTAAAATATTCATTATTTATTTCTTATGTATGTTAGACAAAGTTAATTGGAATTGAAAACAGAGAAATATAAAAAACTTTTAAACATTCATGAGATCCAAAGTTCATATATCATAATTTATCTATTTTCTGATTAATTCAACATTTCACATTTATTCATTAAAATATATTAAATGTATATTTTTATTGTAGAAAACATAAAAATATACTTAACTTATAAATTACAATTATGTTATATTATCGTAATAATACGTAATTATAATTTAAATTTTATTTAGGAACATTAATTTTACCGACAATCTAATTTATTATAAAGTTTACAAAAATGCAATCTAAAATACTGACAATAATTAACAATAAAAGAAAATTAAAGCTAATGAATTAATAATATTATTAATTAAGACAAATAAAAAGCATGCTTAAAATAATCATATTTTCTTTGTATAATGGCGTTGCAATATATGCATCTCTTAAAATCAATGATAGCTTTGATTCTTCTTTATAAATTTTTATTTATAATATACAACTGTCTTACTATTGTTATTAATGAAAAAAACAAAATATATATATTACATATGCTTTCCGTATATTTTTTATAGAATACTATATTTGTTTAAATGATAACTTGTAATCTATATATTTTATATGCATTTAAATGTAAATATGAATATATATTTCATTTAGTATGAATAGAATAAAATTACCTTTATTACACCATGCACAACACTGTATTTTCGTGCAGAATATGAAAAGATCCAAATTTTATCAAGATTATAACTTATATTTATGGTGTCTATTCTGATTTCCATATATGAAAATTCATGATTCTATTTTAGAATAAGCAATGTTTGGGCAATATTTATTAATAAAATTTCAAGGATTTTTGTGCAAGTATATAAAAGAAAATATTTACACAAGCATTTCATATATCATTCTTCTTTATTGCGCTCTCAACATATTAAACTCAATGTAATCTTGCCTTTAAATATAACACATTTTATTATGTAAGAAGAGGAGAATAATGAATGACCAGATTACTTAATGTCAATAAAATCAAGGAGAAGATGTCAATATTATTATATCATATAAAAACGTATCTATGCAAACATTCATAAATCAATGTGTATAGCTGGCTTTACTTATTGTAATTTCTTCGTGTCACTATACTTATAGATTTAACTACTGAACTTTGATATAACATATAGAAAGCTTAAAATTAGAGAATTATCCACTCGTTCCACGATATACAATGAATTGTTATTTATTTTCTTAGTTAGAAACAGTTATAAGTACATCATTATGATATTTTAGAAGCTGCTTTCGAAAATAGTTAATCTCTTAAATTTCTCTTACTCGCTATTAAACAATATATGTACGCAGTACACAAAATACATTTTTTAGCAAAAGTAACTTCACACTGACTGTGTATGCATGTGAGTGTGCATCTGTGTATGCTGCACATTTTGTATATCACACTCAACTATAAGCAAATAAATTTTATCTTAATACATGGGAAAAAAATGCTTATTGTTAGCTTGCGATTATAGTTATTAAGATAAAATTACTATACGCATATATATGTTTCAGAGTCCAATATAAAATTGCGATCTATTCGGTATAATTCAATAAATCGTGAACGGTATAATTCGTATATGTAAGCAAATATATTAGTCTTTTTTTTATGCCCGGATCTTTGTTAAATGTATTTTTCATTTTTGATTATATTTATAATATATTTCATCGTTTATTAAATCACAAAAAATATATGCTGCAAATAAACAGAGTATATTTTTAAATAAAGAAAAGTATAATAAAACTACTTTAAAAATGATAAGATTTTTAAATAATTTGTTAAATTTTTACAGTACATACAATGAATACTTTTTATAATTCTTATTATAAGCAAAATATTTATTATATAAGTATCAAAAGCAATAGTTATATTTCGAGTTGGTATTTTTATTAACAGTGTAATAAAATATCCTCTGTTTTATAGTGATGTTACTATGTTTATAATCAATATAATTTTAAAGATGTAGTATCATATTGCAATATCAAAGAAAAGGGCACATCAAAGAATATTTGTTTTTATCTGTTGAAATAATCATTTGTGTATTGTCTAATCTGTCATAATCTATATAAATATTGTCATTATAACATGAATGTATACATCATTAAATAAAAATGACATTTTGAAATGTGTCTCTTATAAAAGTTTTTAATTATTAATACCTCTATGAAAAGAACATGCATGAGCACATATGTAATATATAGGTTAAAATTATATATTAATGTCTATGATATTTATTGAATTTGCATGAGTTTATTTACAACTTATACTTATGATATTACATAAAAGTAACTATAATAGGTATCAACGTCATACATTTTATAAAATAGTCTTGTAGGTAATACACAGATATAGTTGCCTAGAATTTCATATTTACACTATTGATTTGAAAAAGCCAGCCATGAACTGCAAATATATACACAATTGAAAAATATATGTATAAGTATATGTGTGCATCTATATAGCATGTATATATCCAAATGTATGTATGTATATATGCCCAGTGGTTATTAAAGTAGTCCAAGTCACATGTTTTTTCCTTTTTTTTAAGTTGAAATTCTTCGATTATTAAAACAATATAAAATAAAATACATATGTAACTCGTCTTTTTTTGTATGTTTTACCTAACTTTTATAATCACTGACACACATATCTATGTGTATATTTGTATATAATAATATATATATATATATATATATATATATATATATATATATATATGCAATTAGACAGTGATCGTAAATTATATTACAAGATGCATGTTATCTATTGACTTTTATGAATATTTAATATGTAAACAAAAATCTGTTTTATTTTAAATAAACATTCTTTGATTTGTAACATTTTCGTTAAAATATTTTCTTAAAATTAAATAAAATTTGCAAAAAAAAGTATAATAACATAATATGATTTAACTGTTAGCACAATTATAAAATTATTTATGTTATATGTGTATAATATTTACGATTGCAGGTACTACTATGATTATATGAATTATATTAAGAAGTTCATATTAGCTTATTTTTGATTGCCAAGCATTATGTATAGACGCGTTTTGCTAAAAAATTTATACAAATTTGAACTCCCGTTGTCAGTTATTTCTTTATACTACAAAACATATATGCATTGATTTCGTTAATCGATTTGATAAGATATTTATCTAATTGTCGTGTTCTAGGTAAATGTCCATAATATACAAATAAAATTACATTAAATATGTTTCACGTATTTACGATATTTGATTACTTTGTAGTATGACGTGTCAATATTACATTTCAACAGAAATGAATACAGTGGTCAAACACCAGTTGATGTTGGGGTATTATTTAAGGGTGGTTTTAATAAATCGTGATATTGTAATAATGCTTCACGTAAAGAGCGAGTTACTTGACCTGAAGCAGATGCAATTGTGCATTCTACCAAGCATGGGTATAATCCAATTAATTGTTCCCATACGGATCGATCAACTGAAATATAATATTTTTTTAAATTTATATGTAATAATATTTTTTAGATCTATTATTGTACTTATATAGTAAATTATATAATAAATAATATATTTAACATTTTATACCTTTATTAGGAGGAGCTTTTTTAAGTGATATTACAAGTGTAGCAACAGCCTTTAAAACAAATGATATTTCAGATAATCTGTACCTAGAAAAAGACACCATAAAAAAGTATTTTAAATATATAAGAAAATTTTTATATTTTATATTGTTTAATATTTGTCAAATATAATCTGATATATTATATAATCAAATATATTCAAGTATGTATTTGTAAATATTTAATGTTTTTCTAAAATATATTGATACTTTTACCTAGGTAATGGGCATTTGCCACTACGCCTTTCATTTTCAATAAATCTTCGTAAAACTTCTTGGAATCTATGTAAAAGTGCAGTAACTGCTAAACGACCCGCGACTCCACCTTCATCATTTTCCAAAGTTTTATTAGAGTCTGGCTCTAATTCGTTATTCAATCCATCCAATAAAGAAAATTGCAATAATGTTTCAAAACATGTCTTTGCAAATTCTTCTCTTAATTTCGCTTCACCGCTACTTTCTATAACCATATACAATATTTATTTTTATCAAATGTAAATTTCAATATTATATCCTAATTGTTAGTATTTTGGAAATTAATACAGTAATATGAAAATGAATTATTAAGTATTAAACCATTTCTTATAATAAAGTATATAACAGTAGTAAATTAAAAATATTACCAATATTCACTGTAGTCGCAGAGTGTATAGATCCTTTATTTAGAAGCATAACAACTCGCAAAATAAATTGGTGAGGTATATACTGTGAATGTGGTAATACTTCATCTCTGAGTAACTCCATTACTTGGCAATCGACTGCTTCATCTGCTTGAATTTCTTCAGCTCCACGTTCTACATTTATTACACTGAAAATTATATAAAAATATTGAAATTTCAATTGTACAAAATATTTTATATAAACGAAATGAGGAAATGTAGACAAAAAAAAAAAATTATACCTTTTTGGAAATAAAAAGTCATCCAATGTGCTTGCAAGTTCAGGCCACATACTTTGAAAATGCTCTGGATATTTACGTGCTAATGGTAAACCGGTATGCAAAACAGCTAATAAACTTGTAACAGCTAACTTCCATGTTGTTGAAGAAGGACATGCATATTTCATAGAGAGAGGCACATGAAGAGCTTCTATTATATGTTTTAATACTTGTCCATCAATTACAGCCATTTCGTGCGCAGTCTTTTGATATAAGTTTACAACCATAGATAATGCTTTTTCTCCAAAAGGAACATAATTCATAATCACCCAATCAGCCTAAATAAATAAAGATGCTTAAAGATATTTCAACGCTTACCATAAATTATTTAAACAATAATTAAAGATACAGATACGTACAGATACACCTCTAATTTGTGAAATATGTTTAGTTGGTATTCTACCATAAGTAGGAGCTTCACAAGCAAGTTTTGAGAAACTTAATAATTGAAGAAATATTAAAACTATCATTGTTCTCAGATTTTCAGGTCCATTTAACGCTTCCTATATAATTGATTATTTTTTTAGATATCCAAGAAGAATAAGCCAACTAAGGTATCTAGTAAAGTAATATTGCACCTTTTGAAGAAGTTCCATAGAATGTAGTACACCATCTTGTAAATGTGTGAGAACAACATCTGGTACAGTGGGTAGAATATAAGGCGTTGATTCGCCATGTACTGGAACCGCAACTACATTTTTTAATACAACACATAATTTGTCTAAGTCAGTCCCTGTAAACCTACAATAAAAAAGAGTAAAAATATAAACATATATCTATATACAACAGAGATAAACTTTTGTAAATTACAATGAATTACATACTTTTTTCTAATATGTTGAAAAACAGCTGGAAATATGTGAACAAGAGCAGTCAAAAAAGCTTGTGAAGGAACATAAGGTTCTGTTTCATTCTCTTGCGGAGGTGTAGTACTTTCCGTACCGATATTAAGCCAAACACGCCATGCTACTATCCAAAGTGCTTCCGAATCAGCCGAATGCGTTATTTCATTATTATCACATCCTTTTTGTAAATATAAAATTTCTTGAAATGACTTTAATGCTGCTAAAGATACCTACGAAAGATTTAAACATATATATTTTTATTTGGTTAAAATTTATATATTAATATATTTAATCATATCGTATATATTAAATAAGAAGTGCATACCTCGTTATTTTTACTCAGTGCAGAATTTTCTATAAATTCAAGAAGTAATGACCAAGCCCTAGGAAAATCACCTAATAATTGTAATAGTTGACGCTTTGTATTAAAAACTCTTGCAACACCACTTAATGTTAAAACCTATAAAATTATTATATTTTCATTTAAAAAATTAAATGTCTAATTTTCTCTATTTATATATTTAATATTTACTTTATATATTAAACACATACCTGTGTTTCTGCCCATTGTTTTTGTGCTGTATTTCTACTATGATGAATAAGTATATTTCCGCCAGTATCGACCTTTTCATTGCTTGCTGAATTAGATAAGCTTCTTACTTTACCTAATAGTGGAAAAAGGACTTGCCAAAGCACTGCTTGCCATGTTGGTTGATGCAAAAGGCTACCATGTGCAGAAATTGTAGAAAATAAAGTTTGACTAGCTGATTTACGTACAGCAGGACGAGAATCCACACATAGATCACCTGATAGAAAAAAAATTGAAAAAATATATTTAAATGATAATTTATAATAATAATTTTATAATAAATATATATTTTATATAAATATAAAAATAAATTTATAATAATAATATATAAGTTATGCAGAGAAAAGCTAAATTACCTAATCTTGCATAAAGACACATCCATAGTTTATCAAATGGTGGAATATTTGTTGTACCAGGAAAATCAGGAAATACAGATGATGAATCTCCACGTAAGGAGATACATAGTTTTTCTTGATTTTGGTAGAAATAATCACTTATATTCCACTAAAATTTATAAATAATTTCTATACAAATTAATTCTTTACTACTTGTATAAAACAAATAAGTTCATTTCAAACAACGTTTTTTTTAGACTACATATACATATATAGACTAAACTATGTTCTCACCATTAGGCCAACAGCTGTAAGTGATATATTTAATTCTTGTGTTTGTGACCCAAACTTTGCCGCTGTATCAACGCATTGTGGGAGACATCGCCATGGCATTACTGGTAAGAAATCAGTTACTACTAGTTGAAGGCATTGAAAAGCAATGCGTACTAAGGCTTCACTACAAACAAAGATTTTTAGATCAAGTATCTATTTTTAAAGTAAATATTACTATTATGTAAAAATCATTAAATATAATTTTACAATATAAATTTTTAATCTACAATTACCCATGATGATCAGACACCGCTCCAATAATATCAAGAACTAGCGGCCATCCATGAAAAAGCGTTTCTCCAGCACCATGAAGTATTTGCAAGACACATTCTAATTGTCGCTGTCTGACATCTCCATGATGCACTGAAGATAATTCTGACAATGGTCCCAAAAGTAATGTCTGTAACTTCTGCAAGAACAAAATTAAAAAATTTATTTCTATTCATCAATCAATATTTAATACAAATCGCATTTAGATTATTTTTTTTATAATTAATTAATGATAATTAATAATTAAAAAAATATTTACTTGGTTATCACGTAATGGTTGTGGATATTTGTATTGTAATGCCATTTTTACAAGGTATGTTATTGCTTCAACGCCCCATTCTCTCATGCGAATATGCGGATGTTGACATACTTCTAATAAATGATTTGTAAGTGGTCTCCATAAAACTTCTACGCGTGACAAATTTACTAGTCCAGTTTCTAAGAGTTTAGCTACAGCAAAAAGTGATGGTTCCTAAAAAATAAAATGTTATAAATGAATTTAAACATCTCCAAATAAAAGCCAACAATTTTTAAAAGTTTTTAGAACATACTCTATTTGAATATGCTAATTCCATTGCTTCGTGACTCAATTTACAAAGAGCATCTATTAAATGGTGTAAAGCCACATCATCAAGATGCTGACTACTTTCAAATAATCTGCTTAACATAGCACTAAGTACAGGTAAGTCTGCCATTACAGCATTAGTTAATACTGCATTGGGATCAGCAGCAGATCTTCCAGCTTTCAAAGATCCACCAGTAGATGGTTTCAAACCAAGTATCCAAACAAGATGTTGAAGAGTGGTTAGTACTAAATGCCAAGCACTACCAAGTATACTGCCATGACAATGTGCCAATGACAATAATGCACGCATACATTGAAGATTTTTTGCAGTTAACATAACAGGACCTTGATGTGCACCTAAGTATAGTTATTGTATTTAATATTTATATTTTATATTTAGTGATTATATAATAGTGCAACATGCTTGAGTGATGTCTAATACAATAAACGAAAGAGTATGTTGCACCATTTCGCATTATAATTATTCGAAATTTTTATTGAGTCGTTTTACATATGAATGCTTCTTTTACATTCATATGTAAGAAACTTCTTTTTTTTTTACATACCAACAGGTAAAGAAGCTGTTGGTAAAGGAGTTCCAACAGCAACAACTTGATGTCGATGATCTGGTTCACCCATAGATAAATTATATTGATTCGATTCTTGTGTGCGTGCACATGGTATACCTTGAGGTGCATTATATAGTACTGTTAAGGCATAATGAGGAGGTAAAGAACCTTTACATATTGCAGTAATATATGCATCACGAGGACTTTGCAAATCTAGTTGACCACATAAAGCTGCATATGTTTGAATTGCTTTTAAAACATTTTCTGTAGCAGATTCATCAGTACTGAAAATGTTTTATGATATTCATTAAACTATCAGGAGAATATGAATAATCGTAAAAATAATATACTATTATTTTTGAAGAGTACCTTGCATCGATCAATGGGCTTAGTGCTGCCAGTAAACCACACCAACTGGAAGTGATCAATTGTACATGCAATTTTTGTTCAAATTCAGTCGGTTTATAATGACTTTCAACATTTTCTTCTCTTGTGCCATTAATTGCAAGAGCAATCGATCGTATTATATCTAATAGACATGCATAAGCTACACTAATTCCATAACCAATTGGTATTTGTGGTGGTTCAACTTTATCAAGCATTTCCAAACTGAAACACATATTTTTCTATACTTATAATTATGTAAATCGCACTGATCATATTTATAAGAATTTAATATTATCAATAATAATATTAATAATATATAATTACTATTATTATAAACACCAGTAATGCTGCTTCTACTATTATTACATTATTAGATTTATAGCAGTAAAACCAGTAATAACAACAGTGGTGGCAATAATACAACTAAAAATAGGAGCAATGCCAAATTATAAATTAGATTTTATATAATTTTATAAAAATTCTTACTAAATAGATTTGGTATGTCCACTTGTAAATGATGCTACTACTGGTAACCAAATACCACGTGAATAAAATCCAGGTTGTGGAGATATACCAGGACCAACAGGCATACCTGTGAAGATTGGAGAGCCAGTACTTTGTGGTACTGGTGTACTTGTTGCTATATAAAATAAATTTATATTATACACATTCATCTATTATTATTTTAATATTAGATTTATAGTATAATTACCTGTTCCAGTTTGACCTATCATTTGAGGATTAACAAAAAGACTATGTACATAGGCACCTAAACTATTTACAATGTCCTGAAAAATATTTGTTGCGTGTGGTTTTAAATCATAACATTCACAAAAATTTGTTAAAAGATCAGCTTGTACAGTCATCTTATGCAATACTTCCAATGCTAAAGCTCTTTGCCAAGTAGGTTTGTCTGGATCCAAAAATTTAACAATTAAAGACAAAAATATTTCACACTCTGTTACCTAAAATTAAATAATACTTATTAGGATATTATTACAAGTACAAATTATTTTTATATCAATGTAAAAAATATATACTCTTTTTTTATACTTACCAAAAGAGAATGATACTTTTGTATAAGGATAGATACAACTCTCAATAAACGCATACTGATCGGAAAATACGGTTTATCAAGTGGTGTTGCTTGTTGTATTGAAGCTGGCACAGAATTACGATATTTAATATTGGGAGAAAACAGTTTTATTACAAGTGCACACACTCTTTCCTTTAGTAAGAAACTAAATTCAGGATGCTGAATAATAAAAAACAAATAAAATTATTCTACAAATATTTTACTTTGCTTAAATTAATTTAAATAACTTTTTTTTAAATACCTTAAAAAATACAGATGAAAAGTTGGTTAAAACAGATTCTAATAATTCTAAACCAAATGTTCTTGTCATTTCAGTAATACCTATGAGCCAATATGGTTGATCAGCATTTACCAATTGTACTAAATCCTTTAAAGAAATGACTTATTAATTCTCTTCTTATGTATGAAGAAAAGATTAATTAAATTACCTGAAACATTAAATATGCATCAGCAGCGCAAGGCCCAAGACCTTTCGGTGCTTGATTCGTTGGAGTTTTCAATTCCTCCAAGTTAACTTCTTCAATTTCTGAATGATCAATCATCTGTTCATCTTCTGCAACTACTCGTTCAAATACTAATGATACCAGTTGTCTTACTGTTGCACCTGCTGTGTTTATTGTTGTACAATCCTTGGTAAAATGTAATCTAAAGCAAAGAACCAGATTCTGCAAGTAAAAATTTCAATTGATAATTTCAATAGATAAAGTTTTATTATATACATTTTATTTTTACGATTTAATATATATTCCTAATTACCCTTGCAAGTGTATCTCCATGGACAATAGTATTACTTGTAAGGAGAAGAGTTACAGTCTGTAAAACTTTAACTTCTTCAGTTCCTGTTTCCATAAGCATCCATAATGTATCTGTAATATAACGAGCACCTTTCTGATCTATGGCTTGCTGAGTTATTAATCGTTGCATTATACCTAAACAAAACTGAAAGAATTTAATAATATTATTAATTTTTAATAATATATAAATACAAAATTATATCAAGATAATATAATGTTTATATATTATAATAACATAATTATCAGAAGAGATACTAACTTTAATAATTTTTATATCTTTACTTTCACAACCTTGAACTAAAGGATATAAGATTTGATTTACAATGTAATATATTGGACCTCCGGGCGTACTCATAGCAGTCCTTATTTTTGTTATTCCTTCTTCACATGACTGACAAAAATTATTTGAAATTAATATACATTTTTTGATTGTATTAAAGATATATATGAAATGCTTATAACATATAATTATTTCTATCAAAAACATATATAACATTATACTTATTACTATAATATATAACTTCAACGTTAAATTTTGAAACTTAACCTACATTTATTCAAAGTAACGCAATAGAAGTGTATTAAAAGAATATAAGTAATTGTAACTGACCTCTTTTATTTGAGGATACTTTTTCTTACTTTCAGAAGCAAGAACCTTCAAGTCGGCTTGAAGGGATTCTAAGAATTTCGAAGTATTATCCTGATTATTTGCGACAAGTGTATTTGCCATCGTGACAAAGTATGTGTCCCCTTCTTAATAAATTTAAATATATAAAGCGTCACTCTAGCTCATGATAAATTAATACTCTGTCACAAATTCTAATACTTTTATAATAAATTTCATAACTACATAATAGTAGGTGAGTTGGCATATCGTATGCCGATTATCAGAAATGACAGCAACTGAGTGACGATCCATTAAATTTAGCCTTTACGAAATTATCTAGTTCGCAATTATGATTTCATTGTTGGTTCTAACAAAATGTGTAAACTAGTCTTAATTCATTGTCCAATCACAAAGACTAATTCTTCTACGACAAAATATTCTTGTCAAAAATTTAAAACAATTGGATGAGACATTCATAATTGATACAAATAATCCAATCATTGTTAATATATATCTTCGTAACTTCCAATGATTGGCTATCTAAATTTTCAAATTTTATGTAACTATGTTTCTATTGGTAGGTGTAGTTGATGAAGGTTACATCGAAAATTCTTAAAATATAATATTTAAAAACGATGTTTATGTATATATATAATTTATAATTTATATGTTTTAACATATTATTATAATTAAGTTTGTTTTTATAATAATAACTATTTTATAACATTACAAATTTCTATGTATCTACAAGAAAACGTATATATATAAAAAGACTTAAAAATGATTGGTTACAATCTTCTTTGAAGCAAGACAAGAATGGTATATATATATATTTTTCAAGTTTTGTCCAATTATTTTCCAATAATACGTAGTGATCAAAAGCATATGGAAATGAAACTAGGCAAACTGGTATGTATATTCTCATCATGCGCTATCAATGTACTTGAAGTACACTCACTATACATGACTGAACTTCGAAGATTGACTGCTAAGTAGCGCTTTAATCAGCGTAAATTTTAGGCTTCAAGGTATTGCTTCTTCTTAAAAGATCGTAATATTTTCTAACCTGCTGCATTGACTGCGATGCTAAATATTTCATACTTCTGATTTTATGTATAATCTAATTTCTTATTCGAAATGCCAAAAAAATCTGGTAAATCCGTGTGGGGTAATCGAGGTGGACGAGCAAATAATACTGAAGAGAAACATTACTTTGGTAAATATTATTTACGATCTAACTATACTTTATTTATAACACATAACTTCGTCATAGACAATTTATTCTTGATACTTTATTCGTCATTTGCATTTTTTCTATATATTATAAAAAGACTTATAAATAAGTATTAATATTGCATTTTTTAATGTAATCTCTTTAATAATAATTTTTTTTACTTCACAACATCTTTTGTTTTTGTAATTTCTTTTGCAAAGATTGAGTTGAAGTCCAATATACCTTAATAGATATTAAAAATACGAACAAGAAAAAAAATGTTATCTAATATTCTATTATATTGGTATAGGACATGATGATAGACTTGTCAGAATGGAAGGAAGATTATATAGTAATAGGCCTCGTGTATCATTTAAGCCACAACCAAGGCCTAATAGAGATATACCAAGAAGTTTATTAGAGGCTTATTTAGATGACGATATTGCAATGAGTGCAAATTCAAATAATAACAATAATAGACAAGTTATTGTAAGAGGAAGAGGAAGAGGCTTGTCTAGAGGTAGAAATAGTCCTTTACCACATAGAGGTTTTCGAGGGGGTATACTTCCTAGACCACAACTTACCCTTGGAGAAGCTAATTGGTACAAAATTATTGTAAGTATTAATTAGTCATACATACACACATATACGCATATATATATACATATTAAATAATATTTATTTTTCTTGAGATACCATATGGACAAAAATATACAAAAGATTATGTAATAAATAATCTTTTGAGTTATATCACTCCAGAAACTTTTGTGCCGATTATGGTAAGCATTACTTAATGTTTTTGAAAGTAACTTTGCATACATTATTTAATAAAAAGCTTTAATTTAAAACTTCTATTTATAGTACAAAGCTATGGGAAGTGAAGCTGTCTTCTATGTCGATGATCACAAAACAGCAAATGCACTTCTTAATTGTGATCGTAAAATTACAACGACGGAAGGTTTTAAGCTTCAAGTTAGAGTTAAACCAGGATTTCCTCAATGTGAAATTAATGATAAATTAAAAGAAAGATTAAAGCAAGCTATGGTAAAACGATATGTTCAAGAAAACAATGCTTTAGATTTGTCAAGATTTCATCAGGATCCAGGTTAGAATCAAGTCTATTATAAAAAATAAGTTTATTGTTTATTATTTTTATTATATCCGTATTACAGATCTTGTTGCTGACTATTTTTGTGCATTGTTTCGACCAGTTATGTTACTAACTGTATTGGACATTGTCTCAGAACATATTCCCACATTAGAAGCTTTAAATTTAGATGGCAACAAACTTAATTTAATTGAAAGACTCAATGTGCTTCACAAAAAATTTCCAAAATTGAAAATATTGTACATAGGTGATAATAAGGTAATAATGTATTCATAAATTTAATGAAAGAAACAAATACTAAATATATTACTTTTACATGTATGATTTCTAGATAAGAGAAATTAATCAATTAGATGTTTTAAAAGATGTGAAACTAGAAGAGTTACGACTAGCTGGAAATCCTGTGTGCATCAAATATAAATCTCGACAGAGTGATTATATTAGGTAATGTATTGTTGAAATGGTAATGTTGTTTTTCAAATTAGGAATTTCTTTAAAATTATATATACATATGTACATCACACACATACACACACACACAAAAGATATTGTATTAATTACATGTTCAGATTTTATGCTGCTCTTTTTTCCATACATTTTTATATGTAATTAAATTTCATTACATATTCAAAATTATATAAATATTCAACAATACTTCTAATGTTGTCTAATGTAAGTTCACATTAGTTCATGAGCATATACCGATAGTAAGTTTTTCTATTATCTTAATTATTAAATTATGAAATAATAAGGCAAATATTTTTGTTATTTACAATTAATTTGGAGCTTCCGGGCTTCTGGCTTTTCTTTCTTGGCAATAGTGATGTGCGGAAAAGATTTCCCAAGCTCCTGAGACTGGTAAGATATATTTTGAAGTTAAAGCTATATTATATATATAATATATATATATATATATATATATATATATATAATATGTGTTAATGATATAATTATTTGAGTATATAACAAATATATATAATATATTTTGAAAGGATGGTATGGAGTTACCACGTCCAATCTTATTCGATGTTGCGGATGATACATCAAAGATACCTCCTACCCAACGAATATTCACTACAGACACCAAGGCCCAAGAAGTAGCAAGTCAATTTCTGCAACAGTATTTTATGATCTTTGATAGTGCTAATCGCCAACCACTGTTGGATGCTTATGATGAACATGCATGCTTCAGTTTAACAGTAACTACTCATCCTCATAATCCCAATAAGTAAGTAAATATTTCATATTAAAAAGATCATAAATAATGATTTGAATGTATAATAAAATAAACATCCACATGTAGAATTTTATTTATTTTAACTTTAAATGGAATTTAAATCAATCTTAAAAATTAGAGCAATATATAACTACAATATATTACAAATTTTTATTTCTTTTTATAGATTGAGTACATACATATTGGAAAATAGAAATTTATTTAGAGTAAATGATACTAACAAAAGACAAAAATTATTAAAACAAGGAAGATTGCCTGTGGTTTCATTTATCTCAGAAATGCCACAAACTAGACATCATTTACATACATTCACAATGGATATTACTTTAGTTACTGTAAGATATTTAAATTTATATGGAAACGAAACTATAAATGTATACTAAGTATATGATATATTTTAAATTAATCTGATTATTTTCTAGGAAGGAATAATGTTAATCACAGTAACAGGATTATTTAAAGAGCTGAATAGTAAAGATGAACCTTTACGGTATTTTAACAGGACATTTATTATAGTGCCAAAAGGAAACGGATATTGTATTCTTAACGAACAGTTACATATCAGTCATCCAACTGAAATGCAACATAAACTTTTATCAAATCATCCTGCAGAAGCACAAATGTCTGAAGGCCCCTCGATATCTAAAACATCAAATTCTGGTGTAGAAGCAACAGTTCCTCAATTATCAGAAGAAGTAAAACAACAAATGACTGTAACATTAAGTCAGCAGACAAACATGAATCTGGAATGGAGTTTGAAATGTTTGCAAGAAGTTCAGTGGAATTATGAAAATGCTGTATCTGCATTTCAAGAATTTTTTAAGCGAGGACAAATACCATCAGAAGCGTTTAGTAAGTAAATTTTGCTATCACTAAAAAGGTAGAAAGATGTTTCAGATTCATGTCTTTCTGCTTGAAGACATATTACTTAATATGAATAAGGTGCTGAAGTCTTGGGTATTCATAAAATTTCATAATAATATTTTATATTTCATTAATTTTAACTAAAGAAAAATGAAAAACAATTAAATGTTTTTAATTCATTATTCTTTAGATAAGATGTTTATTCAAGACATTTGCAATTAAACATAGATTAGAATATAGTATACAACATCAGCTTTAAGTTTATATTCTAAATCAGAGATGTGCAAACTTTTTGTGGAAAAAGAAATTATTTTCCTACTATTGTTATTTTATTATTTCTATTAGAGTATGCTGACTTCTCCAGCATTTTCAAATGCTATAAATCACATATGATCTCTTTATTTGTAGGCAAAAGATATCATAGTGTGGTAAAATAATAACAGTAAATAAACGCTTGCTGCTCTGGCATGCAATCATGAAAGGCAGTAACTCCAAGAGAGTTAATTAAAAAAAACACCTTCAAAGTTTTTGAGGAGTTATTTTAGACTTGTCAAAAAAATCATACGAGAACAAATTTTTCGAAAATACTGCCTTTATTCTTTTTATAGGTACAAAATGCTTTTTTTTATGATGGAGTACCCTGAAAACGTAAAAGCAGTATTTAATTTTCTCGAATAATATTTTGTAGGATTTTTTTTTACTGCTTTTCTTTATAGCATGTGATAGAGCTTTTCAAGACAAGTCCAAGTATAAATAAGTCAGAATGTCAAAAAATCATAAATACTGCTTTTGTTAATTGCATGACAGCGTTGGTAGAAGTGAGAATTCGCTAAGGAAAAATAAAATAAATAGTGAGAATAAGGAATAATTGGCTCTGTGAGCCAACTTTGCACATCTCTGTTCTAAATAATACAAAAAATGAAAAAATATCACTTAATATTTTTTCAATGCAACTATATGTCATCTTTACAAAAATTTCACTTTGCAAATTACATATAACATATTGCTGCATATGCAATATCTGCAAATTGCTTATTATTATATTTCTGTTGGTTATTCATGATTTATAATATTTTATTACATTGATAAAAAAGATTCAGCTTAATTTTTATATTGTATCATCATGAACAGTCATTTTTGATTACAAAGCTACATATGAATTAAATTCTTTTCCATGTTTGATATAGCTATAAAATATTTGATCTGATGGTATATAATATGTGGTGTGTGTGCAAAATAAGAAAAAATACTTTGTTTCTTTTTCTTTGTACATAAATCTAATCATATGTTACAAATAACACATGTCATCTACATATTATATTTGTCTATCCTATTTATAAACTTTCAGAGTTATATGTGAAAATGAAGTTTCAAAGTATTACGTATGTAATACTATTTTACCTATATTGCTTACTATGTTTATTTCACAATTTATATAAATTAAATTTGAAAAAAGAAATTTCTTAAGAATGTACTTCAGCATACATAGTAATAATATATATTTATATTATATCTCTAAAATATTTTATAAGAGATTAATATTACTCTGAAAGTAAAATTACTCACACACACATACAGTATGTCATTACAAGATAAAAAAAATTGTTTAGTAATATATTAATTTTAAATAAGCAATATACGTAAACAAATTTTACATATCTCAAGACAAAATATTCGAAAAAACTCTAAGGATACGTAAATTACATAAATTTTTCAATAATTCACAGATGAGATATGTATAATTATAATATCAACGCAGATCAATTATTCTTAAACGAACATAGTAAACAAATTTTATTTAATTTTATGGAAGTAAACAGAAATTACTAAAAATTGTTTTAATTACAAAATTTTGTTAGATTTATACAATAGATGCGTAATTACTCATACAAAAAAGGTGAATTTATGGAAACCAATGCTATAGATATATTATAAAAATTTCTACATTTTTGCAGGAAAATTTAAAGTAAAATGTGAGTATAAATTGTTCGTAAATATCTGAAGTTTTTTTTACCTTTTTATCGTATTTTTATGATTATAATTATTATCACATCATTATTATTATTATTATTACTATTATTATTATTATTATTACTATTATTATTATTATTATTATTATTATTATTATTATTATTATTATTATTATTATTATTATTATTATTATGAATACTGTTATTGTTAATATAGTATAATTGTGGTTAAAAATGTGTGAGGTTTGAAAAATTAATATTTTTTGATTTATTTCTTAGAAAATATCATATAAACGTTTTTTTCATGAATGCAAAAATAAAAATGACTTCCAGGTGCAGATCAAATTATAGACTGTGATACAATTAATCACTAGTCAATAATTTAAAATATTTATGGATACAATGAAAAACTCAAAGAGTTCATTGTCCATACCACCTATAAATGATTACAATGGACGACATGACACATGATATAAACGTGGTATGTCAAACGCTTAAAAGAAAAAAAATACATGTTTATGCTGAACAATTTATAGCCAGCAAAACACTAAGCACCTGGGTAGAAAAAATCCACTATATAAATGTGGTATTCATATATTATGATAATAATATACTTATATATACATATAAACATCATGCACATAAAAAACTATAATTGCATTCAAAACTAAAAACTTAAATTATATGGACAGGATTAACTTGGGGAGCATTTAGCAAAATAGCTAATAATGCTTATAAAAATAGATTTCTATATAATTTTGCTTTTTCTTTAGCTTATAAAAAAATATTAATTATATTCTATATATTACATTTTATAAAAACATGCTTCAAATAATTTATACTCACATTTCACAGAAAATTATAGTTGTAATTAGCAGTATATACAATTATATTTTTGATTTTTATTTTTTTAGAAAATAAATTGTGATATATATAGATAATAAAACCTTAGTATGACTACTAATATTTTTTCTAACATTGATTTTGTAAATTAACAAACGTAAATAATTAATACATTTACGTTTATATTTATAAAGAAGTTCTTCTAACACACACATACACATATATATAAATTTATTCTGTTAAAACCTTTGAATCCAAATTGATGAATATTAAAATCCTTTATGTATGTATGCACACATAAATGTTTGTATTTGTTTGTATACGAAGGTATAAATATCGTTGTCTATGTATAAATTACTCATATCATTGTTAGTTTTGTAAATATGAATATACAATAAAACGAAAAAATATCATTTGTATATATAAAATTACATTTTTGCATAAATTTAATATACCTGTACACACAAATCATAATTTTATAATATATAAATTTATTATATAAAACTTCACATTATAACAAATGATCAAAGATAACATTATTGATTTTTTTAAATAAAAAATCTTCAAATACTATTATGAACAAAACTATTTTATAAAAATAATACGTTGATTGTAAGTTACAATACACATGTTTCTTAAACATATTATATATTATAAACTTCTGTATCGTTCACACCTTATGTACATTATGTTATTATTATTCCTTTTTGTTTAAAATAAAATTCGTGGTCCTTCAAAGTACGTTCGTAAAATTGTTTTCTTGGATCAATTGGATTTAATTTTGGACACTGAAAAACGGTGTAATATATTTTATATATAAAAAAGAATTAAATATATCTTATTACTACAAAATAATACTTATTAAAAACGTACACCAGATGATTTCATTAATTCTATTGCCTTTGTCATTTTCTTATTTAAACTTTGCTCTCTGTCTCCATGAGCAGGATGTGTTGATAACCAAGGTACAATATTGGATGCTAACTTCATTTCTGAAAGCATTCTCATAGTACCCCAAAATACAACTGCTTCACGTACATCTACACAGGCCTTGAAAAAACCATATGTTCTACATTTTGTAGATTTTGTATGATACAATATGTCTCTAAGATTGGAACTACTTTAACTAAATGACTTACTTTTGCAGCTAAATTTAATCCCACCTCATCAGCTTCATTTTCCAATGATCTACTATATGGTAAATTATGTAAAAGATTTACGATATGTTGTCCAATCATGTGTAAAAAAAATGCTAATGAATCAGGAAAACTTGCCCAAAGTAATAAAATGGGAATTGTCATTAAAACATCTATTAATAGTGCATGTGAAAATTGTTCAACCTATTGATACATAGAAACCTTATTAGTTATTACTAGCAACTTACAATAATAGAATTGAAGTTAGAAATAATTTGTTATTTTTCTATTAATTACCGAATGCAATAGCAATGCATGTGCCATTTCATGAGCAAGTATAATACTTAATTGATCATCATTGTCGACAATGTTCAGAACACCCAAGAAGAAAAATATATTTCTTTCCTAAAAATTATCTAACTTAAAATTACAAAAATATTTAAATATAAAATAGAATTTTCCTTTCTTTGATACGTGCAGGTAAAACATAAGCATTTTTTATAGGAGAATCGACAATAGTTAACGTCCAATTTTTATCTTCAACAGAAATCAAGTCTTTATTTTTAACCAATATATTTTCTATAATTTTAATAAGTCTTTTATATGCAGGATGATCTTTTGCTACCAATGATGCCTTATGTTCCTCTAAATGCTGAAAGATAAATAAAATGTAACACTTTTTCAATAAGATATTTTGTTAATTATGTTTATAATTAAACATACAGTAACATATGTAACACCTAAATCTTACCATTTCAAAAATTAATTGACCTAATGCAGCTTGTTCTTTTCTATTAAATATTATAAATCGCTTTCGATTAGTTATTGGATCAGTTTCAATGTGCATTAAATAATAAACAATAAACATTAAGCATAATAAAACCAACGATCCTAGAACATTATAAATAGAAAATCGATCTCTATAATATTATTATTTTCATAAAATATATTAATTTATTTACCTAAAAATATGTTTCTGTTTTCTCTAAACAACAATTTATATTGTTCTTGTTCTTTTGTTGATTTCTTTTGCCACCATCGTTTAATACCACGTCCAAGTATAAATGCACTCAATCTCAAAATTGGACGTAGGATAACAGCAAAAATTGGTGGTATGCATAATTTAGATGATGTATGAAAATCATATATTTTTTGATAATTTATATTTTTTAATTGCTTTAAAGATAACTCTGTACGTAATATACAAATTTTAGAATATCTAATAGATTGATGATTTGGAATTATACAAATCATAGATTTTATTTTAAAATAGTGGATATGACGAAGTTTTATTGCTTTTTGTATCCAGAACATATTGAAAAATTACTGTAAAAATGATAGAATTATTCCTATCTTAGATTTGTTCAATAATCTTTTTCTAAAGATATAAATAAAAATACAAAATAATTACAAAGAAAGAAAGAGAGAAATTATATAAATTATACAATATTTTCTCCAATAGGAGATATATATTCTTTTTATATTATGTGCATAGAAATTTTTTAAATATATTTCATAATTATTTAAATATATTACAAAAATGATATTATCGACAGTAGATAATTTATATTAAATCTATAAATCACTCCATAGAAATAATTCCTAAAAATAATTTATGTTGTACAGACTTGTCGAACAATTTATTACTGCTTCAATTTCAATGTAATTTTCAAAAATACAATATTGAAATTATTGACTGAAATGTCAAACAAACAATGAAGCGTCTAACTAAAATTTTATATAGCTTATAACGATCGTGTCATTGTAATAGTTTGCTATGTAGCGTTATAATTCTTCGGTACATAGTATTATTATATAATATACATGTTTCTATATATTTTTTAATATTTTTATAGAGAATAACATATTTATTAGAAGGCTTTATTATATTTTCATGTTTTTACTATGTTCATACATGTTATATAAATTCTTTAAATTTTATATGTTGACGTTTTCAGTTATATTAAAAATTACTTACATAAGACAAAATCCTTATTTTTTAAAATAATTTTATATACTTTATCATTAAATAAATTTGTATACAGTAACCTCTATGCGATGAAATCTGAATAATCAATATTATTCATAGCACATCACATAAATTGTAATATTATCAATGTGACTTAATAGTTTGAAACTTCATTGTATCAAAAAATTACGTAGCTTTTATAGTTATCGAACTTGAATTAATGCAGTAATACGAAAATTTAGGTAGTTCTAATTTCTACCAGAATCAACACCACTATGTTTTTCTAATGACTAGTTGGTAAGATAGAGCATGACATTTGAAAATGACAAAAGATTAATTTTATTTTTATGTAACAAGTTGGTAAGTATTCTACATTATCTACAGAATTCGGATAAATAAAAAAAAAACATATATATGTATACATATGTATATATCAATATATGTGTGTACATGTATATATTTTTTGTATGTTGCTACTTAATAATAACTCATAAGATATACTTTAAATCTAAATTGCGTAAACATTAATGATCTATTTAAAGTTTAAATAGATTATTAAAAATAGATTATTTAAAATAAAACGATTTATTTATATCATTAATTCGAAATAATTTCTGCTTTATTTTAAAACAAATTGTTCTAGAAAAAAATCTTATTCTAAATCTCATTCGAAACATCTTATACTTATTTATACTTTTGTAAATAATAATAAAACTTTAGATGTTATCGATCGGCGAATTTTCTAACATATATTTACAAACTACGAAAGCAATATTTGTTCGATCTTTATTTTGATATTTATTCAGATAAAATAGAAACCTATCTCTAGATAAAATTTGTAATAATTAAATGTTATTTTTATAACGATCAATATAATATTTATATGTTATTTTTTTTTTTCGAATGTAATATATTTTCTATTTCTATTTCGTATAGAAACAGATCTGACCTCGAGTATAAACGACTGAATATAGGTAAATACAAATGTGTATAAATGTATATAGATTATTAATCAGATGAGTGAGACCTACTTAGGAATGAAATAATTTTTCAAATTTTAACAAATTATTTGAAGAAAAAAAAAAGAAAAGAAAAACACTATTTATAGGGAAAATAAAAAATCTCCGATTTTAACACCTGATGTCGTTTTAACTTTTCACAACATGGCGTCCGACAGAGGGAAGTATAGGACAAACATCAAGAAACGAACAGTATGCTTGTACTATATACAAATATAAAGTGTCATACAGTGCGGCCATGGATGCATGTATTTGCGCGTGCACGAGTGAGGCTCTCTGTACACGTCCATCATGAGTCAAAATTTACGGTTCTTTCATATTTCGTGATTAATGTCTTCGTCAACAAAAAGAATGCAAATTTAGTCTCGGAACTACACCTGCTCAATCCTATGGACTGTTATCCCACGAGGATGACTCTTTCTGCCCGGTAATCAAAACTTAATTCGACTTTATGTGTATCGCATCTATTATTCTGTCTCACGGATACTGTGCGTCTCATTTCTCATTCGTCTTCGCGTTTGAACTTGTTATATTATAGATTTTTCATAAAATAATATCGAAATACTTATTTTAAATAATACATTAATCTATCAAAACGATTATTGTTGATTTTAATCATTCACGTACTTAGTATTTTTTCTATACGTCAGAAACGGAATTATATTCTCATGATTCATTATTTTAACGTTCTTCTTCAATATAAGAAATTCTTGTCATTTTAACTGAATTATGCATAATTTTCATAAGATCTATTTCTATATTATTTATCAAACGTTCGTTATTGGTTTACTTATACATCCTTATTGAAGAGAATAAATTGTAAATACTACATATATATTAATAACTTAAATTATTACTGTTTGTAATGCTAAAATACAGTGTCTAATGATGTGTGTCTCTAATTACTTATCAATTTTACAAATCTTGGATGAATACAAAAAGGATATATGTGTATATATATCCTTTTATATATATATATATATATATATATATATATATATATATGTATATATATATATAAATATATATATCAAAATGAAAGTCATATAAAAAATTGTATAATGTTATGTAGTTTGTATTGAGTGATAACTATTTATACTTTCTATGCATAATTTTAGAAAGAAATTAGATGAGAAACTTATAAATATAAAATAAGATTTAATTGTCTTTCTATTAGTTTAATAATGTTTCTTTTTTATAATACATATATTCAATATTTATACTCAGATATATAAAAGTTATTTTCCATTTGCAGTTAAATTGTAACAATTGAATAAAACAAAATTTTGCAAGTATGGAACAAAGTAGAAATAGACCAAGTAGACCACGTCTACGTTCACATGGTAACTCTGCACGAGTTCTTGTATTCGATCAAATGGAATCAGAAGACACCAACAGTAGCACAGAACAAACACGTAATCGTCCTACAATATCAAAGGTTGAAAGTAAAGAGGCCCCTGTTCGACCAGGTTAATATAATTTTTTTTTATAATGTTATTTAGAAAATCTATATCATATTATGTGACTTCAATGTAAAATTTCTATATAATTATACCAAAGTAAAAAAATTTACAGTTAGTGGAGAATTATCAAATTTAGTTCGTATGCGGAATTCAGCCATTGGAAAATCAGCTCCTTCTTTGTCAGTTCACATGGTTAGTATATATGTTACAAAATTATTATTATTATTATTCAATAAATTAAATAATAATATCATATTTTTTGATTAGGTCTGTATTTAAAATATTATGTTTTCTCTCAATAGCGTGATCCGAACATTCCTCGTCGATCTGCTAAAGCAGCACATCGTAAATCTTTCATTGCAACAACATCGCCTACTTTACCACGTTGCCATTCACCTTTATCTGGTATGTTATAGATTACTTTTATAATTTTCTGTTTTTAATAATAGTCAAAAGGTATAAAATGAAAAAGGTTTTTATGAAAGATGTGATATAATAGTCTATAATTTTATAGGATTGTAATAAATAAAATATTATATAAATAAGATATTTTATATTTTTCTTTTTTATACTTAAGATATTTATAGGAAATAGTAAATTAATTTATTCATTATTTCCCAATACAGCTTTCATCCCAATTGTAGGCAGTCCTCTAGAAAGCCCTAGGATGTCATCCAGTCCACATTTTGCTTTTGCTCCTGTTAAAAGGTATATAACTTATATGTTCTTCTCTGTTTTTCTCCTCAATAAATTTTTCTCGATTAATATATAAAGAAATATTTCATTTATTTTCTTATGATTTATAAATTAAAATATATTCTAATATTCATTAACGAACTGTATTAATACAATATAAATTAATTTTTGTACATTAAATAATATAATACAAAGATAATCATATTTTAGGATTGGGGGTGCTACAGGAACTGGTGATGGTAGAAGATGGTCAGTTGCAAGTTTACCTTCTAGTGGCTATGGGACAACACCTGGTTCGAGTAATGTTTCGGTATGTAATTTGATGTATTAAAAAATATATTGAAAATATATATATACATATGAATTATATTAAAATATTATATATATTCTTAGTCACAATGTTCGAGTCAAGAACGTTTACATCAGTTACCAAATGTTCCAACTAAAGATGAGCTACGCATGTTATCTTGTCACTTTTCTAAGCCTGGTACACCATGTTCATCACATCCAGGTTTTCCTGGTTCCAGTATATCTACCATTTCTGGTAGTCTTGAAGAAGAAGGTCGTAAATCACCATTACATCGACCGCGATCACGAAGCTTAAGGTATAAATTACATCAGAAATGTGACTTTTGTAAAATTTAATCATTATATAACTGATTTTAAAAAATATTATTAACAAAATACTAATTTTAATTATAGTAGTCCGAGTCGATCACCTGTTCTTGATAGTGAGATTGTCATGATGAATACTTTGTACAAAGAACGATTTCCAAAGGTATGATTTATGTAAAAATAATATATGATAAAAAGAATAGTTAATAAAATATTTCAATTTATTAATAATCCAATGTATTTTTCAATTAGGCTACGCAACAAATGGAAGAACGTTTAACAAATTTTATTAATGAAAACAAGGAAATCGATGAACATGAAGTAGTGACACATATGACTCCAGATTCTTTACCAATTTTACGTTTTGTTCATCATCAAGTGATCGAAATGGCAAGAGACTGTTTACAAAAATCACAAGAGAAATTAATCACAACAAGATATTTTTATGAAATGAGTGAAAATTTAGAACATTTATTAATGGAAGTATGTCAATAATATTTCAATATAAAGATTAATGAATATTTATTTCAACATAAATTTAATGTATAATTTTCATGTTTATAGACCAAGGAAAAATCGTTAGAAGCTGCAACACGATTGACAGGTTTAATAAAAAAACTTTTACTAGTGATCTCACGTCCAGCGCGATTATTAGAATGTTTAGAATTTGATCCAGAAGAATTTTACCATTTACTTGAACGAGCTGAGGGTCAAGCTAAATTTAATGCAGGAATAAAAACTGACATTCCTCAGTATATCATTAATAAACTTTCTTTAAATAGAGATCCAATAACTGGTACATTAATTACTTCATTTTTTCATATTTTAAATGAAAATTATTACTATATCTGTTCCTATATCTTTTCCAGAATTACAGGAAGATCTGAATAAGCTGGAAGATTCTGCAAGTTCTAGTGATAGTAACTTACAATTAACATCGAGTCCTAATAAAGATGATGATAAATCTCAACGTGTTCCTTGTGAAAGTGATTATGAGGTATTAAAACTTATTAGTAATGGAGCATATGGTGCAGTGTATCTAGTTAAGGAAAAGACGACTAGACAAAGATTTGCAATGAAGAAAATTAATAAAAATAATCTAATGCTTCGTAATCAAGTGGAACAAGTGTTCGCTGAAAGAGATATAATGAGTTTCACAGATAATCCTTTTGTAGTATCTATGTATTGTAGTTTTGAAACGAAGGTATGTCATATATTTTAACATTATGTATTATGAAAATATTATTTTTATAAATAATGCATGATATATAAACGTTAACTTTTGCCATTTCAGAAACATTTATGTCTTGTAATGGAATATGTTGAAGGTGGAGATTGTGCAAATCTTCTAAAAAATATTGGTCCACTTCCATCAGATATGGCAAGATTTTATTTTGCAGAGACTGTTTTAGCTGTAGAATACCTGCATAGTTATGGTATTGTTCATAGGGATTTGAAACCTGACAAGTAAAGTTATTTGAATTATATAAATTTTGTATGATATATAAATAGTTATTAGATTATTTTATATTTACTAATTAAAATTTCATGTTTCAGTTTACTTATTACAGCATTAGGTCACATTAAACTTACAGACTTTGGTCTTAGTAAAATGGGGCTTATGTCTTGTAAGTTAATAGCTTAATATAACTAAGTAATTATATTTATTCTTTTGCAATAATTTAATGTATATATTTAACTTTACAGTGGCAACAAATCTTTATGAGGGATATATAGATAGAGATACTCGACAATTCTCTGATAAACAAGTATTTGGTACACCTGAATATATCGCACCAGAAGTTATATTAAGACAGGGATATGGAAAACCTGTTGATTGGTGGTCTATGGGAATTATACTTTATGAATTTCTTATTGGTTGTGTACCCTTTTTTGGCGAAACACCCGAAGAACTGTTTGCTCATACCGTTAATGGTTGGTATTAATATGTGAACATAAGAACACAATCTATAATTTAATTTTTCTTTTTAGATGACATAGAATGGCCAACTGAGGATGATTGGCCAGTTCATCCTGAAGCTAAAGATATTATAACTGTATTGTTACAACAAAGTCCTAGAGATCGATTAGGAACTGGTGGTTCACATGAAGTTAAAGAACATCCTTATTTTTATGGCGTTAATTGGAATAGTCTTCTTAGACAAAAAGCTGAATTTGTACCACAATTAGTTGATGATGAGGATACGAGTTACTTTGATAGTAAGATATCTAAAGTATAATGCATGATACTAAATTGCTTTTTATATATATTTAAATATTAATTAATTACATGAATTACTTCATATAATGTTTTAGCTCGTATGGATAGATATAATCACGATATAGGCGATGATACAGATGACACTGATGATTCTCCTTTATTTGGATCGTTTTCTTCGTATTCGCCACAATCACGGAAAATTTCTCAAAGCCGTCCACAGCAAACAAATATAGAGCCAGAAGTGGATTCTAAAAAACAACCTTTCCATACTGATTTAGAAAGCACAGTTTCACAACTTTCTCTTGTATCGAATACATCTGTTACTACTACTACTACTACTCCATCCAAACTCTTAGAAACGAGTCAAAATTCAGAGAAAAGTCGGTCGCTTCTTTCTGTCAAGACGACTCCATGTGTCGAAAATCTGAATAGGCCTATAAAGTCAAATATATCATCTATTGGTTCTACTTCTACTGGAAGCAGTGAATCTCAATTAACTGTGGTCAAAAATATTCAATCAGAAAATACTTCTATTAATTTGAGTACACCAGATTCTTCACAAACAGAATCCGAAGACATCAGCCCACAAATACAAAGGAAACGTCACACACATTCTCGTGATAAGCTGCCCAGGTTCAGTATTCCTATTGATGATGAGCACATGTGAGTCATTTGACCTATATCCTTGCCAATATATACGTAAATCAATAGTTTCCTCTCTGTTGTTCTATTATATGGATTTTATTTTACAATGATTCTTCCCTTATTTTCTTTTCTGTTCAATAATTAGTCGATATTATTAAATATTTTATCAAGCAATGTTACGAATCCAATTTCCTATTCATTTCTTTTCATCACCATGATCTTGGTTAATATAATATAAATTATTTGCTTATATATATGTTATATATTTATAGGCTGGATTTAACAGCAGCGAATAAGGAGATCCTCGAGGATAAACATAATTCTAGTACTGATTCCTTTGAATCTTATAATGCAGTTTCCATTTTACCGGCAAATAAGTCAAAGTCAAGGTCTGTTATTAAGTCTGCATCGACTAGTGGCTTGTCACTAGTAATACCAACTAGTGAATTTACTTGTATGTATCTAAATAATAATTTTTATAAAATTTTACAATCATTGTTTTAAATATTTATTGATATTTATTGACATTAGAACTATATTATTACATTTATTACTTAATATATCTATATTTTTAGATGATTCAATAGTCAGTAATCAATCTATTGAGTCACCTGGTGGATCTTCTACTGCTTCTTCGAGAGATACATCTCCATGTCGAGAATTAAGTCCTCTTGTAACCAGTTTGAAACCTCCCATTATTATAAGAAGAGGACCATGTGGATTTGGTTTCACAGTGCATACCATCAGAGTCTATTACGGTGATAGTGATTTTTACACTATGCATCATTTAGTAATGGTATGTCCACAATATATTTTATCTGGAACTTAATTCATTCATTTAGTTGAAAAAGTATAAATATTAAAATTTATACATTCAACTATAATTTTAACTGTAAAAATATATCTATTCAACTGTAGGCAGTTGATCAGTCAAGTCCTGCATTTGAAGCTGGTTTGAGGCCAGGGGATTTGATAACGCATATAAATGGAGAACATGTACAAGGGTTATATCACACTCAAGTTCTCCAGTTAATGCTGAGTGGCGGTGATCACGTCACTTTACGTAGTACACCTTTAGAAAATACCAGTATTAAATCTGGTGGTAGAAAAAGAGATCTCACTCAGAGTAAAATGGCACGCAGAACATTTCATAAACAAAGGAAACAAAAAAGAGAGCTTTCTGACAAGAAACGAAAAACGTCTCTTTTTAAACGAATAAGTTCGAAACGTGCTAGTGTAGAAATGCAACAGGTATACATGAGAATTGTCATTCTTTTCCTAATTTTCTTGATTTATTGTATCAAATTATTATTATACATATATACAGCAACTTTTATGTTTCACATATTACAACTTTAAGATATTTTAATAGTAGCATAGTGCTTAAACTTCACTGCATATTTTTTTGCACACATCAGTGCCAGAGAAATTAAGCAAACAACATAATACAAGCTACACACTCGTTACGTTAAGTGCATTTTATATTTTATTGCAGCCATTAAGTATCAATTGTCCATTGTCAGCACCCATTCTGTCCAGTGACAACAAACCTCCACTTATGGTATGATTTCTTTTATACATTTTTTAGCTTTGTATACCTTTTGGCAATTGATTTATTTATTAATTTATTTATTATTATTTTTATTTTTTTTTTATTTTTTTTTTTATTATTCTGTTGAATACATGTTATTCATTATTTGATTCATATTTATACCAAAGCTTCTTATACCACCATTGAAATATACAGATAAATCTATTTTCATTGACATATGCGTCCATTTTACAGAAATGCGCGCATCCAACACATACTACGCTTTTAAACAAGTATAAAGCAAATTATTATGACATCAGACATTTGAAATATACTACATTCTTTCAGATGGCTGCAGGAATTTGTTCACCTTCAATGGTGACCCCTAGTCGATCTTTCCAATCCTTCACACGTTCTCAAGAAATTACACCTTATTATGGTGCATGTACAAAATCCGTCTGTAGTCCTTCTCCACCAACAAATCGTACTAATTCAGAATCCTATCATTCAACTGGAAATTCAAGTCCATGTTCAAGTCCAAATTCCTCTTCACCGGGTTCTAATATTTCTATTGGAAATTTATCAAATCAATCACATTATCAAAGACCAAGTACTTTGCATGGTTTAAAGCATAAATTACATACAGCTGCAAAAAATATCCATTCTCCTAATCGTAGGAAGTCTGTAGGGCACATACCTTTATCTCCTTTAGCTAGAACTCCCAGTCCATCGCCACTTCCTGCTAGTCCAACAAGAAGTCCAAGTCCTTTAGCATTTCCTACAGGACACCAACCTGGTAGTTCTAATACTACGCAATCATATAGTCCAGGTATTACTAAAACTATATTTTTATTATAAATACTTGGACATAATTGGTATTGTGATATAAATCGTTTGTTTAATTTATGATTTAGGTGTCTGTTTGTCAGCACCTAGTAGTCAGAAGAAAGGTTATGGACGTCCAAAATCAGCAGAACCAGGGTCACCACTTTTAAGAAGAGCTCTCAGTCCTGATAGATTGCATCCTCGTTCAGCGGAAAATAAAACATCGATATCGCCATTGGCAAATACCGTCGTAAAAGTAACACCACGTGTGACAATTGCTCAAACGTCTCATGCTGAAATTTCTGAAGAGGCTAATGAAATAATGAATAAAGAAAGCAGTGATATAAAAGGCGAGAAGAAAGTGTGTACAGAACCGAAAAACGTAGTCGATTATCCTAAATTAACACATGGTATATCGATTAATATAGCAAACGTCGGTATATCTAATGCTTGTGGAAGTACACAGTTACCAAGAATAGCAGAAGAAAAAGATTCGCCAACTGGAACTAAAAGCGATGATTATACATCTAAAGAAGTCATGGTGCCTGTGGAGAAAAATGAGAAAAATGATGCACGTAACGATCGAATATCATTAGGAGATAAAAATGTAACTTACAATAAAGAATCCCGCAGTGTTTATCCTAACGAAATCAGTGTGAGTAATCTAGAATCACGAAATAATGAAGCAATAAAAGACATTGTTCATCAAAATGAAACACCGAGTACACTGATATCTCATGGTGTATCTCCAATGACGTTAGAACAAAAACAATTGAAACGTAATGAAACGGAGATCAAATTAACTTCATTTAATTTGGGTGCTCTCGAACAATCAACTTCTAGCAAGAATAGTGTAGATAACACTCAAGAGTGTCGGAAAATATTAAAGAAATATAAAGTCGATACTTTAGATAACTCGATAATTCGTGACGATTCAATACGTTCGTGTGAAAACAGTGAGTTTGTAAGTGAGAAAAAAAATACCTAATTATGTGTGCGCGCAACCATTTACTTTGAAAAACTATTTTTAGAAATAGGTTTAGTATAAAACTTAGTAGCAAAAAGCATCAATATTTGACTATAATCAATAATGCTTGTTGAAAAAAAGGAAAAAGGAAAAAAAAATAAGGAAAATCTCCATTTCGTGTTTTTGATGTGAAAATGAAATCCATGGAGAGAAAGAAAGAGAGTCGTTTGTCGTAACTGTAAAAGTATTATGTATCGTGTATAAGTCTATACGTCGTTTGAGGTATCAATCTGTGTGATAATACTCTTAACTATTCTCTTGCTATACCATTGTCCAAGTCAAATTTGTTAAATTGAGCTCATAGCTAGTTACAATTTAAAAAAAATATTTGTGTCGAAAGTTATACGCTTCCATTAAATAATTGTTTATAAAGGAGTAAATTACCGACATTTTAGAATAGCTTTGTCCCGCCATACGCTTAGTAAAACAAAACAAAAAAAATAAGATCAAAATAAGCAAAAATAAAAAAAAAGTACCTTAAAGAATTCCAAGAATTTTGAATTTTTATTTAAGTTAATAAAGTTTGTTGGGTATATTTAAAGAAAAGAAAAAAAAAAACTTAGATTTAGAAACTTTATAATTTGTTATATTGTACGGTAGTCAAAAATAATTCGTAAAATCTGTGATCGTTGAGACGCGCCATTATATTACGTATATATTAAATATAAAATTAAATTCGAAATACGAATTTACAATTATAAGATATTTAAACTTTAAATGACAACACACTGCAATTTTTAATTATCGTCAGTTTTATTTCCCAATGTATTATTGAATGTGGGAAATATCGAAAGAATTATTGACTTCATCGTGTGTCCAGTCAATATAATTTATAACATATTTCTTAAAAAATATTACTTGTCAAATTGATATGTATGTAATATATTTACATACATATATATTGACATATATGTATATGTATACAAAATGAATGCATATGTATACATATATACAAAGTGTATTACAAACTTATAATTAATTTTATGGAAATAACATGATAATAATAATTTAATTCAACTATATGTGCATATATAAGTACACGCATACATACGTAAATTTAATATTATGTATGAGTCTCACTTTTATAATTGAAGGATATATTATTAATGACTGCACTAGTATACTCTGTTTCACTGATTGTATTCAGAAGGAACAGTGCTATTGACTAATGAACTTGTCTTTTGTAATGATCTCAGAAATATTGTGAAATTGCTCGGAGAAAACTTTCTGGGATATTCTTATCAATACACGAACGCAATCATCATTGAGGCAGAGTGTACTTAAAGGTACACATTCGCGCACACATCGATTTATATTAATCGGACAATTCTATATATATATGTATATATATATATAGAATATGTGGCCTGATATACATATAATGATATATAACATAACATTTTTAACTTCAATATAGTATTGATCGTAGAATGCTTCAAGAATGCTTAATGTCGTTTATTTGAATCTGTACTCCTTGAATGATATGAAATTAAGGGAAAATTTTGTCATATAATGAATGAACGAATTAAATGCATATCTTGGAAATATTGCAGCTATATAGTCTTTTAAGAAGATAAATAGGTCTAGATCATCGAATAATGTGTATGTGTGTGTGTGTGTATGTGGTTTTGTATACACACACATGTGGTAATCTTTCCTATGGAGTGCATTTTATATATATATATACACATACATACATATGGCAGTAATAGATTGTCTTTTCTGTATCTATATTATTTCTTTCAACATCATCATCATCATCGTTAATAGATAATTCAATTGAAGTAATTAAAACGTAACATATAAATTTGATCTTTGGTGACATGAAAGCCCATGTAGTTTTATTAATATTGTCCTATTTGACGTGGACAATCGCTGATGTAGATTTTGGTAAGATTTTTGAAACGTAGGAAGGTTATGTTTTTATATAAATCGAACGTTCCTTCAAAACATAGATACAAATTTGACATTGTCGGAGTTATACGAGAGTGCTGTGGAAGCATATCTAAACGAAGAATGGGATGAATGTATTAAAAGATTTACCAAGGCTTTACGTGGGTACGTTTTTAATAACATATTATTGATAATATGTATCTTACTCATTCAATTGATTATCGATCATAAAAAAAAACAAGGTAGATATTTTTAATTAAATTATTTTTAATCGTTAAAATTCGATTGTTGAATCCTAGAATGGCAAAACTGTTTGTATCACATATATTGATTTTTATAATATTTAATTTTATTATATATTTATAATATTTAATATTATTAGTAAAAGTTACAATACATAAATATTGCAAATGAATGATTTCTTATACAAATTATTGTTGTTTAATATCTTTATTGTGTTTAAGTATCAGAGTCAACAAACCGATAATTCTTTTATTAAATAACATATGCCATTGCTTATGATTTTTTTTTATAAAAATTATTTGTATACAGGTATAAAATCTACAAACAAACATTAATAAAATGTCGAAGAAATTGTGCAATGGAAGCAGAAGGGTGGCAACCATTTTATCCAGAGAATATAGAAGATTTACATTTTTATGAAAAAAAAGTACGCGAAACACTTTGTTTAATGAAGTGTAATCAAGATTATAAGGATATTGCTAACAAACAAAAAATTAATCGATTACCTATTGATATAGAAAGGAAGTTCATAGAACATCGTGTTTATGAATATTTGCATATATGTTATTATCAGGTAACAAAGTAATTATAGTTATTCTTATAATATTTATAACACAAAATAATATTTAATAAAAAATAATTTTATTTAGATCTATTGAAAACAAATTTATTTAAAATGTACAAATATTATTTTTGACATATTTCTAATAATTTTTTAATTACATATAGAAAAATCATTTCCAAGATGCAGCTAATGCCGTCTTCACTTTTTTGGTTATGCATCCGCACCATAATATGAGTGCTAACAATTTGAAATATTATCTCACCTTACCAGGTGTACATGCGGATAATGTTTCCAATTTGGAGATGTCACATTTCTTAATTCCTTATACTACTGGTATGTCAGAATATGAAAAAGAAAATTATAAGGAGTCAGTTAAATTATTTGAAAATTCTTTGGGAGATTACTTGAACTTGGAAAACGAATGTAGAATCTATTGCGAAGGACCTTTCGACCAAGGATGGCATCCTGAATTCACATCCTTATTAGCAAGTAATATTAACTATAAATTTATATATATATATATATATATAATAATTATGTGTGTGTGTGCGTGTAAATAGAAATTAAAACATTGAATCAATGTTAAGTTCCTTATAATGTAAATTTATTGAAAGAACACTAATAATAGAAAATTATATTTTTTAGATCATTTTACTTACTCTTTGAAATGTAAACGTAGTTGTTCGCGTTTGCTTAATTATGTGAATGGAGAAAATCGAGATGATCTACTCAGAAGCCATTATAATTATTTACAATTTGCTTATTATAAATGTAAATATTTAAAAATAATTGTAAGTATAAATTAATATATGTAATAAACATTTTTAACATATACTGTTTATATAGTAGGAAATTTAGCAGCAGCAGCAAAAGCAGTTGAAAGCTATTTATTATTTGATCCAGTTGATGAAACAATGTTAAACAATAAAAAATATTATCTTGGATTACCGAAAGTAAAAAAGGAATATTTTGTCCCAAGAGAGGTAACCTTATGACTTTATTGTTCTAGAAAGTATAAGAGAAAATGTACACACATATATATATATACTGTATATATATATATATATACAGTAGAATCTTGGTTATGGATTTGAATAAGGATATTTGGATAATAGAACCGTTATTTTCTTTCCAAATTCTTTTAACTGTTGAATTACAATTTTTTTAATAGATTTAATTCTATAAAATTACATTAGTTTTATGTCTCCTACTATCTCAGTTCTATTTTTAAAGCCTGGGAACACTTCGAAATATTTTTTTTCGTGAATATTTAATTGTCCTAAATATCGTGTCGAGATATAAATTTTGATAATCAGCCATTACTTGTTCTGAAATTAGGATTTTCGTTCAATTTTTATTGATATCCCATTGGGGATATAATAATCGGATAATCTATATTCTACTATATATATTTAGATACACAAAAATTTGTATGTACATACATTGCTATTCACATATTATTAATATTCGATTATTTAATTTAGGAAGCACTTGCTTATATGAAGAGACAAGAATATGAACGACGAATTTTGCGTTACATTTCCGAAGAATTTACAATCTTATCTGCAGAATTGAAACATGCATCAAATAAAACGAATAAGCAAGAAAATGAAGTTCATTAAATTTTTATCAAAAGAACTTTTTAAAATCCTAATTGTTATTTGTCTATAGTATATACGCATGTGTATGTTATGTGTTGTGTATTATACGTTTTATATATATATATATATGTATATAATAAAAAATTTATATCGCTTATTCGTGTTTACATACATATAATTTCACGTTCATGCATGTATGTATAAAATGTTGCCTATTAACAGGGAGGATAAACTCTCATTATAAGATGTATTCTCAATGTATATTGTAAACAGTTAAGCTGAAAATAATATTATAAATAGATAATTGAAAAAATAATAAGATTAATTAGGATTAGGTTGTATAAATAATTGTCTTTTCCGTACATGTTGTACAAATGTTTATTACGAAATTATAGTGACATCTGCATATCACAGGGAGCTCAGTCGATTCATCGGAAACCACTCCATCATTATGCGTGATAAAATTATGATATAGATATATTAAAATTAATGTGATAAACATATGACGTTAAATCGTCTAAGTACAAATTATATAAAGATAATTATTAATAATAATGTCATTAATATGTAATCTTTTTAATATATAGTATAGAAATAATTAGAACAAGTATTAATAATACTGTCTTAATCAAAGATTTAGTTGATGAAAATTAATAAATTTAATGCAAGTCTTTCAGTTTATGAAGAATCATAGTAAATGGAGTGGTTACTAATGCCATCGTTATTTAGTATTACTTCTCTTGATAAAATAGAATGAGTATCGCATATTAACGAAAAAAATTTTTGGATAAAAATGAAACACACATACAAATATACAGGATGTCTCGAAATAATATTAGTCGAAATAGATATTTTGAAAATATGGTAAAGATGATAGAAATTAAATTATTTTTATTTTCTATAAAAAAAGAAACTATTAAAATATTTTTAATAAATGAAGTGTAAAAAATAATAAATGTAATTCCAATTTGACATTTTAAATTATGAAATGCAAATAAAATTAAAATGAAGAAAAAACATGTGATTATTTTACACAATTGGAAAATATAAATAATAAAAGATTTGTATGATACATATTATTATATTATAATTTATTGAGCTATATTTTGCTCAGAAATAATTGTAAACTTGACATCAGACGGTAATATTTATTAAAATATACAAAATAATATTTCATTAAAAAAAATTCTGAATTTCAAAGTTTAAAAAATAATAAAAATAAATTTTTATAGATTTTTTGCTATTTCCTAAATTATTATAGTTCGGCCGCTATTCCGCCTAAAACTTACCTCATGACATTCTGTATATGCATATATAAATCATTTAGAAAAAAATATAATCTAAACATAGGTCCAATTCTACGAAGTTACTACGGCATATCAAAGTTTTATTACTACTATAATAAATTCACAATAAAACTTTGATTTACTACTAGTTATGATACTTTTTAGTATAAGACCTATGTTCATAGGACATTTTTTTCGATAAAATGACTTTCTCAACAAACTATGATTTTTTTTTTTTACATTCATTATGAAACATCCTGTATACATATTATAGGAACATTAATGATCAAAGCTTCTTTTTGTTGTTAGATTTTTTTTTTTATAACAATAGATACGGAAGTATCTGTTACGTATCAAATAAATTGGCCAAAGAATGATGTTATACATAAAGTCCCACAATGAAATCTAATTTGTGATTACACAAGTTAGTTTTATAGTAACGTAATTAAGTACAACTAATTTGTCAAATCCATATAGTTTGCACATTAATATACGTTACCATTTCATATTACCATCCATATATAGTATGACGCAGTAAAGAATACAAGCATTGGTTTAAATCATATTTGGTAAAAAGAAATTGTGAAAATATATATATATATATATATATATATATATATATATATATATATATATATATAGGTATATGCAGCTTAACAAAAGAACAATTCATTGATATGCAATTTATTAAAAAATAATGTATAGAATGCTTCTCAGGAAATAGAACAACTTGAAAAATCTCTTTCATTTAACAAACTTAACTTAAAATTTAACTGAATAATATGTAATATGGTATTTGAAGGCAACTAGGCAAGTGATTTCGGCATAAATGCAAAAGTAATACTTGACATAATTATTCGGGAAATTAATGTTGATTTATTACAACAGTAATTAATGATGATATATAAAAAATCTCTCTCTCTATATATATACATATATATAGTTACGTATCTTGTGAAATGATAACAAAGAATATTGAAGACCTTTGTAAGCATAAATACTATAAAGAATTTCTTAACTCAAACTGTTAAAGGAGTGAGAAACCTTTGGTTCTTGCATAACATTAGATTTTCATCAAACATTTTTACAAATCATTCTTTACTTATCAAACTGCATATGGTAAAGATATATCATTAAAGCTACTCCATTTAGTCATTAAATTAGTAATCTATCATTTTAGAGTGAATATACTTTTATCTAAACTTTATCCAGATTCATCTTAGAATAACGCATGACAATCTTAACAAGTTTTACAACAAAAGTGACTTTTGTCATCGTTTGTAGTCCATAAAATGAATTATCTTATAAACGATTTTTGCACAAAAGCTTTCTGTACACAATTATAATTTCTTTTCTATTGAAAATTACATTTGAGTATATATATATGTATGTGTATATACACCTTCCTGCTAAGTATACAAATATTTTGTTTTACTTTAAAGTTCCTAACGGTATCTCATTTATAATAATGTGATGTCTACAACAAAATAACGAAAAATTTAAGAAGATAAAAATATTTTACTGCTGTATGTTAGCTGAGCCTTCATGTAAAAACATTCATATTACACATTTTGATTATGAAAAGAGATTAAAACTGGCGAGTATTGCTGCGAAAATATGCTGGATACCAAAGTTTATATGTAGCTAATATATTCTTACATTATTTAAATAATTAAACACAATTAATCTCAATGTTTTATATTTTTTTACAAATCAAAAAACAAAAAAAGTAAGAAAAACTAAAGAAATACATAAGAAAAAAAATCGTCAAAATGAATAAAATGTTTTTGCTTATAGAATAATTATGCCTCCTACGAATGTGGAATTATCACATATATTCCTTGGCATCCAACAATTTCTTTCGCGTAGATTTAAAGTTTAAACTTTGAATATGCCCTGATGTAGGCAGTGAGTGAATAAGCAAGTACCAATATTAAATCGGCAGCTTTCCCCACTGAGCTATCCATTCTGGGAATTGTCAGACTGTGTTGGATGGTGGTGCAGCATATCTTGTACGCGCATCGGAATCTCCATCACATATATATTTTCCTACGATTATAACAATTTTGTATATATAAAGTAATATATATATATATATATATATCTTAAATATTAACTTTTTAATAATATTTAAATATTATATATAATAATATATGCAAAAATAATATATAATATATTAAAAAAATATATATATATAAATAAAATATATACATTACTTTCGTTATAAATTACAATTATAAAACTTTACACATATAATAACGTTACATATTTTTTAATGAATATTATTTACAAAGACAAAATAATTATACTTACCAGACACAAATCTGCGTTTTACTAAACTTAGTCTATAACCAGGGCCTAGAAGTTCAAATTCAACGCCAGATAGTGTGGTCCCCTCGCAATTAAATTGAGTAAATATGGTTCCCTGAGTACCTGGCCCACGTTCGAGTTCAACCCTTGCTTTCAAGGAACCCACACCATTACCTTCGCTATGTTGTGACAGTTCAGTAAATTTCCATAATACGCGATTTGTATCTGCGAGCCATTGCGCTATTGGTTTACTATTAAGAGTCTTAAAACCACCATCGATAGGTGCTGCCACGTGAAGATTTAACAGTGGGCTCGGTGAGGCCATTGCACGGCTATTATATTTATAATCGATCTAAGAAAAAACAATATTAATCATTATTTATTAAATTTTATAATATTTCTAAATCATTCTTGTGATAGATGGAACAAATAAGATAAACACCTTCAGATCGGTATGAGTCGATTCACATTTCCAATATGCAACTAATTGAAAGGGACAAGAACCCGCGCCTTCTTTGCATTTTATTTGATATTTCAGAATATCTACATTAAAATAGGAGGCCGACGGATTTTGTTCTGCCTGTCGTCGTAACAATGTAGTTAAGGCACTCATATTAAACTCGAAAATTGTACTATCAACGGTAGTTTGAGTTGCATCCCTAAAAAATAAAGAAAAGAACAAATTATTTCTGAAAAAACTTATCAAAAGAGATGAGTGGATGTATAAAATAATAATCAGAAACATTCTTATTGGTAAAAACCAGGACTTACTTACATGCTGACGAGTTGACTATTAGGAAGCAATCTTTCCAATCTATTGCTATTTCTCACACGGAAAGTAAGCTTAGCTGGACTTGGATTATTTGCTAATACTGCCACAATGCCAGCAGGAAATGACAACATCATATCTCCGCTGAGTTTGACCTGGCATCGAGTTTCGTCAGTGCCTTTAAAATAGGAATGAACTATTTCATGAAACGCCACAGCTAGGGGAATGGTATCGGCAAGGCCGATAGTAAGTGGTGAGGGTCCTCGAGAAGATCCTACTCCAACTCCTGCTGTACGAAATTCTAAACTTGCTACACTATCCGCTCGAGATATAGTAGCAGGTGACATCCTTCCCCTTGGAGATGGTCCTTCGCCTTTTCGAGATGGCGGTCTAGGAATAATAATAGATCCTGTTGGTGTCGAAGATGCAGATTGTTTTGGTGGTAAAGTAGGTGTAATATCACCAACTTCTGAAAACAAATCGCCATCTGCAATACAATAAACGGAGAGATTATAATTCGTTTGAAAATTTCATTTTTCTTAATCAAGTATAAAATATATAATTTTTAATTGCATCTGAAATAAACCTTGGAATCGAGTATGCTGATGTAACGGTGGAGCAGACTGAGGAGGTTGCGGTTGTTGTGGTATCGGAGATGAAGAAAGAGGCGGTGGACTTTGTAAGGGCGCATAAGGATGACTTCCGGTTGGAGTAGAGGCACTGGATGGTGTACTGCTGGGATTAAATAAATTTAGGCCCAGTAAATCCGAGCTTGGCTTGCCTCCTAACTGTTGAGATACTGATTGAGATCTCTTCATGTGATGATCTGAATCGGTGTTTGAACCCCTACGTCCCTAGTATATTATGAAGAGTCATTACAAATCAACAATGTAATCACATATAAAGACATCAATTTAGAAATTGTATTAGAAGCATACGCCATTTGTTATTTTATTTATAGAATCCAGCATAACGTTTAGATTCTTTAATCTTTTTGCAAATATAAGACTCACTGTTGGGGCAGGTGACAAGGATAAGTTCTCAACCGTTGCTCTTAATTCATCAACACTTGCACTCATCGGTGCTGCTCCATTACTAAGAGGTTTGATCTCCACTCGAATCTTTCTTTCTCTTTCATCCTCTGAATCCGTATCGGAACTAGAATAAAATCCTTTCTCATTTTCCCAAGGATCAGGCTTTGGTCTGATACAAAATCCATCTTCGTCTACTTCCGGCGTTGGTGTCTCCGATTTTCTACTATCTTCTTTATCTTCCCTATATCATTAATACAAATTTCATTAACCGTCTGTTCCTTTCAATTTTCCAGCAGGCCCAGTGCAATTTCTAATCAATTCTATTCTATTCCTACCTTATGTTTGTTTGATTTTTTTTAATTACTGAGAACATAAAAAAAATGACGTTATAAAGAAGATAAAAAATTAGATCGATCATTTTTGAATATTTAAATTTTTCTTCCTTTTTATATCTATAATACTAGTCAATACTATAGAATTTAAAAAAAAAATCTATACAAAAATTTATTTATAAAAAAAAGAAGAAAAAAGTAATTGGACCATGTATATTTAGTCTTATATGCACCGGGTCTGCTGAACATTTTTATACTGACAGGTCAGACTTTTCTTCTTTGTTACTGCTTGTTTCTATAATATCCTTCTTCTTTTTCGCCTTCTTTTCTTTCCTCTTTTCCCTTCTGCTGCGAAGAAACCCTGTAGATTGCAGACAAATTGAACGTAAGCAATGAAAAAAGAATTATATTATTAATTGAATTAATTTAGTAAAAACAACTTATTCTTTAGAGAGAAAAAAAAATATATATATATAAATATAAATAACTATTTGCAAATGGTGTCATCACTTCGCATTTATGTTTCATTTTGGATTTACCTATCTTAGAGCTGCATATAATTATAAAGCGTTTTGCATCGACGCTTCCAAAATGGTGCACTGTAACTAACTAATTTTGCTTTGAAATAGCGAAAAATTATATACTTCGCAGCATCAGCTTTTGCATTACAAGCTTGTAATGTTTAATTCGATGAAGTAAATATATTTTTCTATTCATCGTTTTTAAGATCTCTGATCCATTATAATCAATTTTAATAAACAATAAATCAACTTTCGATAACTTATGTATGACTAATTCTTTTCCCTCTCTCTCTCTTTTTTCTCTTTAATAAACAACAAAAATTATAAATCGTTGAGTGCCGATACGTTAGATTCATTATATAAGCATAAATTGTTGAGTACCGATACATTATTAAATAAAATGTGTTTTTGAAAAATTTTTCATTATTGTTATAGATAAATTATGTAAGAATTATTTCAATAACAGACTCTATGCTAATCCAATTGCATAGTATAGTTAGCAATAGTAATCAGACGAAAGAGACTGAATGAATTTTTACAAAATTCTACTTCACATATATAATATAAATTTGATAAAATTTTTGACATTGTACATAATGAAATTCATACTTTAAATTCACTTATTCTCTTTCGTTGAACAATTTTCTAAACAGCTTTTAAGAATAGAAATATTGAAAAAATAAAAAAAAAAAGTAAGAACTACGTTTGCGCTAACCCTCGCTATTATACATCTGTATTATCTAACGTGTTGCACAATAAAAAGCTATATGTGCAATACATGTTTTATATATATATACATATACATACACATACATACATACATACATACATATATATATATATATATATATATATATATATATATATATGACACATAAACATTATATATTTATATGAAATTAAAAAATGTGTTCATGTATGTGTATATATATGCTAATAACGGCCAGAGAACTTTTACCTTCCAAGTGTTCAAAGATATAGCGCAACGTGATTGAAAAGAAGCTAGAAGAAGAGAAAGTAGTTTTATTCTACTGAATATACCAAGCAAATGCTATGCGAAATTTATTTTTTTTTTAACGCTGATATGAATTCCAAAAAAGGATAAAAAAGAAAAAAAAAAAGAAAAAAAAAATAAAGAAAAAGAAAAAGAATTATATAGTTTGGAACGTGGAAAAAGACAAATTTTCTTTTCAATAGCTTTCTAATAGATACAAAGTTCATTTTTCATAACTTATTTCTAAAAAGAAAAAAGTTTTGCAATGAAACGCATATCAGCATCAGACGATCGCTATTATCATATTATGATCTACTTTTTTTTTTTTTTTTTTTTTTTTTTAATCGTATAAAGTTTTGTACATACACGATATGTGATTATGTACAGCATAGAGGATGTAGTATAGATATGCAGTATTAGCCAGCGACGTTATTGTAGCGAAAATCTACTATAAACCCAAACACCAAATTGACTAAAAAGATTTCTAGTAAAAAGGGTAGCTCGAGTAAATTGGTATATACGTATTCGAGCAAGACTTCAAAAGATAGTTTTCATTGTAAATACTTAAGTAAAATTTTCTATTTATTTACTATAGGTTTTTTTGTTTTTTTTTTGTTTATTAATTCCACCTTCTCAAAGGTTTTTTTCGAATTTGCATATACATATTTAACTCGGCTCTCCTGTTTATTACACTGTTGTCCAATGAAAAAAAACGAGATTTTAGTAAATTGTTTTTCTAACAACAATCAGATTTTCTTTGGCTGATTTGTACGACAATCTATCAATCCTTACATGATGTTAGATGCAAAGATGATCGATTAAACATACTATCTCAAATAGTTAAAAGTAACGTGTAATATTAACCCTCTATAAACCATAATTTATTCCTGTGTATCTATAACAACAAAATAATATAATGTGAAAAAATTATAAAAAATATTATATTTATACTAATATAATTATACTATGCTATAATTAATAATAATAAATTATATAATTTATACTTAAAACATATTCAACATTTTCAGTTGTGAAAAATTAATTTTCTGGAGAAATAATAGGAGAATGAAATCATATACAAATCATTAAAAAATGTGTATATAAGTTTCCTATGGTTTTTTTTTAAATATAAATTATAATATAATTTATATAACATAATTATATTAGTATAAATAATACTACAACTGTCACCTTATAATTTTTGTTATTAGACATGAACAAAATATCCTATATTATATATTTATATTATATATACATATATCTCTTATATATGTATATACACATATAAGTGAATTACCTCAAAGTTATATGGTGTTATAGAAGGTTAAAATGACATCTTATAACATTCAAAAAGGAAAAAAAAAATAAAAAATAAAAAAAAAAAAAAAAAAAAAATTTTTTTGAAGTTGAAATAACTGTGAAAAATTTTTCTGGCGAAGCTTGATGACACGATTTATGAAACTTACAAGGAGAGCTCGAGTAAAACGTAAGTAATATACAATTTTCGTCGGAATTAATTTCTTTTCTAATATGTTTACCAATTTATAAGAACTCTCTTTGTTAGTTCAGATATATTACTAAAAATAGTATAGTCTTCTTGAAAATATACCAATCAATATGTTATATGAGGACGTATCTACTCGAAAAAATGAGATATAATAATAATAATAATAATAATAATAATAATAATAATAATAATAATAATAATAATAATAACAATAACAATAACAATAACAATAATAATAATAATAATAATAATAATAATAATAATAATAATAATAATAATAATAATAATAATGATAATAATAATTTAATCACATTACGCTATTAAATAAGTACGTGCACTTGGAAAATAAATTTAATATAAGAAGTGAGCCATGTACGAGTCGAGTTTTTTCTTTTCTTTTTTCTTTTTTTTTTCTTTTTTTTTTTTTAGATTCATGGATTCGTAAATAATGGCTCACCTGAGGCCCCGTCGGAGACAACCCCAAACTCGTGCTTCAACATTATTCAAGTCCAACTCCCTTTTTGTACAGACTTCCATTTTGCTTCTTAGTTCTTTATCGTAATTACAATAATTTTTCTCGGCTTATTTCTTACTTTGTTGTGCCAAACACACACAAACAATATATATACATACGAAAATTTTGTATATAGATATGTACATATGTATGTATACAAAATTTAATTAACTACATTCTCTCTACACGTTTAAACGCCATCTATTAAAAATATCATTATTATTAAATATTTTATGTGAATAATTTTCATTTGAAAAATTTGATTATGAAACTTCCAGACAAATTTTCCTTCCTTTCCACGTTAAACAAATTTTTTTTTTATGTATAACATTCTTATGGAAATAAACGTTCAAAAACATAAATAAACACATATAAAATGAATGTGAAGAATGAGTGAAGGTTTCTTTGTTTTTCCCTCCATTTTTTAATATTAATATTAATTTGTTTTTTTTTTTTAAGTATGTTTTTATTGCAAATATGGATATTTTTATGAAAGTATTTTTTTTAGATGATATTATGGCACAAAAGCAAGAATAAAGACGAAGATGAATTGCATCTAATCAAATGATACGCACACAAAGCGTAATTAGTAGATAACAAGATAATAATAATACTATTACTTTTCTATGGTAGCAATGACATGAATATATGTATTCAAAGACAAATCCCGTCATTATGTACTTGCAGATATACGATTGTTAGAAAAACAATTTATATATACATATATACACACACATATATAGTATGTTCGATTTAAATAGGTATATATATATATGCGTTATTAACGAATAGAAAAATATTGTTTTGCTTGGATGAGGAAGTATTAGCGTAAAATGTAAACTATAATTAATTTTAATCTTTTTTTTTTTTTAGAGATTATTAATTATTATGCGTATACATATTTTTTGATCAAGCAACTTTTGGTTTAAAAGTTCTTTTTTTTTTTTTTTATAATTCAATAAATAATTTTGTATATATATTTAACACTCGGATACACTGTATATATATATACATATATAAATATTATATAAATACATAAAAATGTATATATATGTATAATGTATATCATCCCTAAAAGAAGTACGGTATCTATCTTTCTTGATTAATCGAATGATCGAATATCAATCGTACTATTCTGCTCTACAATCTATAAAAGCTTAGAATTAATATAGAAACAATCTAAATCAATAATATTGTTGAAATATATATATATATTACTGATATATTACTGATATATATATATATATATATATATATATATATATATTTCATTGATTAGTATTTATATACATACTGTAAGATAGAGATAGAGAAATAATTAAGTATAGAGTGTGTATATAAAAAAGAGAAAAAACATAGATATGTATACATCTTATAGAAAAAGGATGTAATTATAACAATTGTAAATGACTACCACATAAATTCAATTACTGTAATTTCATTGAACGTTAAAATTTTTTTTCCTATTATATAGAACTATTTCAAATGAAATCACAGATCTATTTCTTTTCAGCGTTTGACTTCGAAAGAAGTGAAGAATGCATATTGAATTATGCAAAAAAAATATATTTTTTTCTTAAAAAGTTATATACTCTCGCTGTAATCAAATAATTCCTAACTTCTTCCACCTATTGTTTTTTTCTTTTTTTTTTCTTCATAGGATTTTATAAGCAAAAGAAATTGTATTTTTTATGATTACAATCTGCACCAGTTCATGCGTTAGTAATATAGATATATGATTGTTATTATATACACACACCAATGTGTACGTATGTGATATTGAATCGGCGACATAAAAGTGAAACAATTAAATAAATAAATAAATAAAATAAATAAAAAATATATCAGCACACTTTGGATAAAAGTATTTGACAACGGAATATTCTTGAGATTCTTTTAAGATTTATTTAATATGAGTGATTTATGTCTCCATATGTACAACATACATACACTCTTGTTTTGAAAACAATGCAAAATAATAGAATAGTAACGTGCATCATCGCTAAATTCATTGAACACGTTATTTAATATTATTACATCCTCCTTAAACATAAAAACCAAACCAAATGAAAAGGATTTTGAATAGCTTTCTTATAATCAACCACCATATATATAAGGGAGCGAAAGAATAAGGCAAGAGTAAGAGTGTCAAGGAAGAGTGAGTCTGTGTAAAGTTCAGTAATTATCGAATTATACAGAACTTTTCATTTACTGAAACTTAACAAAAGAAATTATTCATTCAATATATCATCCTGTTACATCGGTATTCAACATTATATCACTGATTAATTTTCTAGTGAGTTAGTCTATGTAATTTTGATATAATCTGCAAATTAGGATGTAGAATTGCTGTATAAGATTACCAATATTAGCTTTGTTTACGATTAAGCAACAAATATTGGATTAAGAAATTTTTGGTTATAAAATAAGCGAACGATTCATGTTATAACAGACTTATTCTTTTTTTTTTTCTTCATATATATATGATTTTTTTCATATATATATATATATATATACACACACATTTCGTACAATACTTTCATAGATAAAAGCAGATGAGAGAAATATAGGGGTATATCACAGTACATTTTAAAAATAAAACATATTGTCGTGTTTTAGTAATCTTGATATCAGAAAATACGTACGAAAGTTATGGAAAAGTAAAAAATTTATCACCATGAATACGTACAAATGGCAATCTGATACAGTTATTCTGCAATAATCGTGGATAACAGTAGGAACACAGGTAAACGCAATATAGGCAGTTACATTTAGATCCTCTGAGAGGGTTCCTGCAGATGGTAGGAGGTGGAACAGCAGGAGGTAGATTGTTTCCCTGAGGAGTCGCAGGTGCAGAACCAGATCCTGCTTGCCTCTGCTTGTCTGAAACAGCACTCATCATTCGCTTCTATGAACACTTCCCACCTCCATTAGCCTTTTCCTCGCTTATCTTTGTTATTTTTTGTATATCTTAATATCACTTTTTAAACAGGAATGATCCTTGCAGGTTCAGTGACATAAATGCACTCCAAAGGAATGGTTTTTTAAACCTATGTTTAGTCACTATACATATGTATAAACACATATATTTATATTTATGCATGTATCTATGTATATGTATTAATATATATACGTAAAAATGATGCAGCAGCAAGATTAATTACATAAATTTGGCATGTTTTAAATCAAGCTATGTATTTTTCTATCTGGTATATTTAGTCCATAAGGTTATCACAAAAAAGAGTGTCACTTAAAACAGAACTTGCAAGAAAATTTGCAGACTGGAAGTTTGACTTCTTTCACGTTCACACTTTATCTTTTTTTAAAAAAACCACGATATCCTCTCCTTCTCCCTTATAAAAACGCATCATATTCTGCGCACTATTCTTTGCTATACTGTTAGATTATAATGCATAAGCGATATAATGCAACAATCACGCAAGCACTGCAAATCCAGCAAATTGTATTGTAGATTTCTCTAAATGTATACTTCCAATTTTAAATGCCATATAGCTGTAGCAGGCGAGTGAGGAATACACTAGTAATAAAGTGGTATCGATGATATAAAATGGTAAAATGCTAAATTCTAAACCTACCAAAATATAATGTGCACGATATACACATCTTATCGCAGCTATCTCTATAGAGACTCAAAGTCTCTACCTTTGAAGCAACTTTATTTATTTAAAAAAAAAAAAGATTTTGTTATAGTGTAAGTATAAAAATCAATTGTATTAATGTCATATAATATAAGATAGTAAGTTTAAGCATTGATTAGTTGCATTTGCAATATTAGCAAAGCGCTAGAAAGTAAAAGTTACATTTACAAAACCAATTCGTGCTTTATTACATTTAGGTAGGTATCCGTTTTCGCGATTAATGTATTACGAGAATTTTAATAAAAATTTGCTTAACTTAAATGGAACCTACCCTGGGAGTTGGACATGAACAGGTTGAGTAAAGAGGTAGTACGGCGGGAAGCCTTGGTGGCTTGCGTATGTGACAGTTCTCTGTCCCTGTCCCTTTGTTTTTCTTTTTCTCTATCCTTTTCCTGCACCATTTCCCTATCCCCACTTATTCGAGAACCCTCCCCTTTAAATCCCATATCTGCTTTTGAATCGTGACTGTTACCAGCAACACCGGTTTCGCCATTCGCTCCTTTTGACGTATCCTTGGACGGTTCTACATTTCCCTCAGATTGAGAATGCCCTGTGACCTCTGCTATACTCATCATAACATCTTCAAATTCGATGACACCTATTTTGTAGAAATCAAAATGTCAATAACTAAGCCCTAATCTTTCCAATTCAATATTATACTTTTATCATTTCTTTTACCTGGTTTTTCTAAGCCTGTGCTTTTACTTTGAACGAATTGTTCCAATAATTTATCTACAGTCATTTCTAAACATTGTCGTTTGAAGTCCACATGTACCTGACCAACTTGTTCATGATTCATCTGTAAGACATCTGCATAAGCATTCAAGAACTCCTTCATTTGTTTCAGGTGTGCTTCCTCGACGTCTTGGAATCGCTTGGTAATGAAAGCATAAATTCATTAATGTATCATAACAAATCTCTGTCCATACTACCTCAGGAAGTTTCAGTGCGTAACAGATAATTGTGATAAGTACCCTGCAAGCCTGAGTCATTTTTGTTTCAAAATCATTTCTTATTATCGTATACTTTTCAACTAAAGTCTTGCAATCGTCCTGTGCCTTTTTAAATTTTGCTTCTGCTTTTTCCAATTCTCTCTGGCTAGCATTGTCTTTCTTAAGTTTTTCCAATTCAATGCCTTTTTGCATGCATATGTCTTTTGCTTTATGTAAGGTGACAGTGATGGCTTGTATATTTTGTACTGTTTCTAAAGTTGAGGATTCTTCTTCCTTTACCTGAATATTATTACAATAAACGGATATGTTCATTCTCGCAATGGATAAAACGTACAATATATATGCATATACACATATAGAATGCCTAGAGACAAGTGAAATAGAAAACAAAAAAAAAGGAACATATGAAAATTTGATTCCATTGTTATTTGTATAAAATCTAAACAAAAAACAAATCCTCATATATCTGATCACATCTTCTATAATTTTGCCGTTATTTCGTTGGACACTTATCTCGAAACATTGATTACGTATGTGTATGCACGCCGCCATGTAAATAAAAGATAATAATTAAAATCCATTATTTACAATCTATTGTCATCGTTGATTATTTTAGTTCGTTTAACATAGTAGTTTTTATGTTCACGAATAAAACAATTTTTTTTTTTTATAATGTTTAGATAAACTGCTAACGATTGTTATATATTTACGTACAGCTTTGTGCTTCTTGTGGAGCTCATCGGCATATTTGGATACATCTTTTATAAGTTCGGCAACTCTTTGGGCCATTTGCAGATGCAGACCAGCGAGTTTTTCAGCTGCACCTCTGAGAGCCGCCCAAACGGGTGCAAAAGTACCTTGGGTACTACTGCTGTTACTAGCTTGTTTTGCTACTTTACTTAAGAGTTTATAATTATTCTCTTCTATAGCTGATCGTTCTCTCAGAAACTCTGCTAATTCCTTACTCGCGATTGCACCATGCTTCATGTTATGGTACAATACATCAAATCCATTATTTTTTTCGCCCTTAAAATAAAAAATGGTCAACATCGCCGACCATTCAAACAGATCCTTTGTTTAAATAACAAATTATAAATATTTAGAAGAAGTATCAAAATGTTCATAAAATATTGTCGATATTAAAAATTAATTAAATTTTATCATAAGAAAAATCTTTAATAAAAAATAGAATATACGATCAACAATGTCGACGATGTTAATTCATGAATCGTAAATAGACAATATTTTTCCGTTCGGTATACTCGATACATCTTGAATACTGTCAATATTACCCAAGACTAAATTTATAAATGTAAGCTATATACATATCGTATCAGTTGTGTAATATAATAAAAGAAAGAGAGATGAAGCGTAAGTGAGCTATTATTACAATTCTGAGGGGACGATCTATGATCATTTTAACACTACCTATATCATCTTTTTTTTTTTTAATAGAAAAAGAAAAACTCAACCGATTATTAAGTAAGAAATATATTTAAAATTTTATTCTCAAATAAACGTATAAATCTTAATTTATTTGAAGTCAATTTCAAAAATAATTATTTTTCCCGCGTTTAGTCAACTCACGAAAATAATAGAAGGAAATATTAAAAATATATGTTTCATTGGAAATTATAAAAAAAATTATAATATCAATGTAATCCTATTTAAAAGATTTAATAAGACCCTTGGTCACAAAAAAAAAAGTAAATAAAAAATACGAGAATAACGATAAAACGTTATAAGAGATTCATAAGATATAATTATATTATTATAGTGATTGTTTAGTTGTATTCAATATAATTAATAACTATAATAATATCGATATTATTAACAATAATAATAACAAAAATGCATAATAAATATATTGATATTAATAATTGGTGATAATGATAATCATTCTTTGCATATAAAATTATTGTATAATTGATTGAAACACGCACATAATAAGAAAATAAATAATATTGACTATATATTATATTGGAGGTGTACGTTAAAATTTGAAATCTTAACTGAAATTGACTTGGTTTTTCAACATGATTAGTAAAAAAGGAAACAGAGACAACACACTATCGCTATCTTATCCGTATCGTAAAATGGACCTTTAATATGACGCGATAGGGAATACATCTCTTCTCATTAAAATCAGAATGTGACAGTGTATTCTTTGAAAGAATACAATCAAAAATAATACGTTATAATCACAAAGCCAACGTTGTTTTCGAGATACATATATACTGCTTCTTGATAACAAAATAAATTTGAAAGACAATCTTTTCTACCAATAAGGTTACAGTTTGTGAACATTCTTAATATATCTAAAAATTTGATATTTCCATCCTTGTCTATTGAAATTATATTCTTTGAAATGTATTCTTTAGATTTAAAATGAAGAAACATAAAAAAGGAAAAAAAAAGAACACAAGAAACATTTGAAAGCAAGACAATAGAAGCATAGAAAAAAAAATTGGGACAAAAACGATAGACACGAAGTTACGTTGAAACTCATATAATATAGTTAATGACTTCATGGTGGTATTGGCATATGTCAAAGATCAAATTACCATTGTAAATGTGGATGGTATGTATCATTTACTTTCACATTTATAAGCTTCACACTGTTATCATCTCGAAGCTACACATCGTAATCCAATATATTTAAATAAAATGCAGATTTGAGGAGATAACTTTTCTTAATATATAGGTACTTTTCTTGGATCTTTAAATCTTGTAATGCGTTTTATATAAGATAATAAAGACCTAATTTCTAAGATAAATTCAATGGATAAAATGAAAGGCATGTACTATTCGCGGTGGCTGTATAAGCTTGAACAAGTCGCTTCTCGTTGGTTGGAAGATTGCACGATCAAGGACGGAACAAACGAACGTGGTGCGTTAGATATATGCGTATGCGCATGGGCATGTACGTGATCGTACGTACGTATGTACATACGACATGATATGCGCACACATGTATACATATATGTAAGCGCGTGCATCGTCCTGTTACTCCCTATGTATGCAAGATGCAACAGAAAATAAGCGACTAGAGAAAGCTTGAAAGTTCGCTTAACGGGATGAAGAAATGATCTTTCTTTCTCTCTCTCTCCCTCTCTTTCTCTCTTTCTCTTTCTCTCTCGATCAAATGTATAAAGAAACGTTTAAGTAAAAAAATTATGTCAGTTTACGTTCTGATTCATTGTCGTCGTTGTCGTTATTGTCGTCGTCGTCGTCGTCGTCGTCGTCGTCATCGTCGTCATCATCATCATTGCACCTTGTAGACGTGTCATCTTTTTTTTTCTTTTTGTTTTTTATTCCATTGGAACTGTTATAAGTAAACGAGATATAATGGAGAACGCAAAGATACCATATATTAATTGTACCTAACCTAAACGATTTGCATTCACCTATTCGACGCGCGCGAGCTCTAACATGAACGCAACGATGAACAAACGATGATCGAGCAAATGAACGCGTCCTCTTCTTTCTCTGATTCGTATTACCAATAAATATCATAACAAAAATTTACTTAACACTCACCCAAAAATAATCGGCGAAGTCCACAGTCATGTTGAATCTCAATCAGATCATCATATTCCAATAAGCGTTTAGTTATCACGCGACGACGACGACGTACACTTTCACGAAGCACACGCGACGCGCGCTTAGGCGTTCACCGCACGATTACAGGGAGGCGTAACTCAATTTGCGTGCAAGAGTAACGTTACGTTTTCGCCAGACTCGACATATATCCCATGTATTAGCTTGATTCACTGTTTTCAGCGCCTCTACTGGAGCTACGTAAGAATTAAATCGTTATAATCATAATAATAAGCTTCTATTCAAATTTATTCAACTAATCGAGATGAAAACGATCGAATTTACGAGTAAAAATATGCCCGAATTATATTATGATATATTATCGAGTAATTTTATTATAAGATATTATAAAAAAATGTATTAAAAATAAAGTTAATTGATACGATAGAAGATGTATAATAGTTACTATAACAAAATTAATACAATAATATGTATATGCACATACTTATGGAATGTCCACAGGATAAAATCCGTTAAATTGATATATTTTTTATTAAATTTTCCTTTTAATGCAAATAGAAAAATGTTTAATATACTATCGAAAGAATTAGAAAATACGATCGAACTGTTTGTAATTTCGTATTTAAACGTCCGTTACACAGGATACTACTGACCATGTAAAGAAATTAACTACTAATCGAAAAAGATTAGTTCCAAATATCGACACGATCCACCGTGTCGCTACAGATTTATGTTATCGTATTGTACTGCTTTGTTAATACACATAAAAAAATGTAAACATTTTTTTTAAAAAAGAAAAAGTATATATATATAAAATTGTTGTATTGAAAAAAATGTCTCTTGAATAAAATATAATTTAACAATGAGTAGCAAAGCTAACAACGCAGGTAGATGTTTACTTTTTTTGTGTATTTAAGTATATCATTGTGTAACTTTAATATTTTATCCTTAGGAGAAACAGATCCTGTGCAAGAAGAATTAGCTGGTAGAGTGAGAGAAGTAGGTAATCATGCAATATGGAGTTTATCTAGTTGTAAACCGGGTTTTGGTGTCGATCAACTGCGAGATGATATCACAGAAACATATTGGCAGTCTGATGGGCAACTTCCACATTTGGTAAATATACAATTCAAAAGAAAAACAACGATACGAGACATATGTATTTATACAGATTATAAGCTTGATGAAAGCTATACTCCCAGTAGGTAAGGAGATTATGGTAGAATAATATTACGATTAAAATTTCAATTGACTTTCTATATAAATATATTTTTAGAATAAGTATTAGAGCAGGTACAAATTTCAATGACCTTCAAGAAGTTGAAGTCATGGATCTTAATGAACCAAGTGGATGGGTGGTTATTCCTATAAAAGATATAAATGAACGACCCATTAGAACATTTATGATTCAGATAGCTGTTATAAGCAATCATCAAAATGGAAGAGATACTCATATGAGACAAATTAAAGTTCATTCTCCAGCACAAGACGTTCTTGGACCACCTGCTCCTTATATGCCAGGACAATTTCTTACTAATGAATTTCTACGTTATGCTACTGTCAGATAGATTATTATTTATATATTTGTATTATTTTATTTGTTACACTAAGACAATTCGTTTAACATTTGTATCATATTCCTTCAGTTTCATAATATCAATAAAGTATCATGATATTCTTACTCCATGTGACCTGATTATTTACAAAAAATGTAAACATTACATATTACCTTGTAATAGTCCTTAATTGATCTTGTAAACTAAACTCATTTGTAATGTATTACTTTCGATGAGTAAAGTTTAGCAAAATGGTAACAAATTTTCGAATAATATTCGTATTTATGTGTGGTATAATTGATTGTCGTTTAAGTTATGGTTCAGAAGTTTTAACAACTGCATTAAATGATTTAACTGAATTTTTTGAAAAGTTAAAGACAAAATATGGTATGTGCAAAATTCTGTTTATCTAACCAGCAATTACTAATTAACTCCTATCCTTTCAGAATATCAATCATCAAATCTAAATACATTACATCAAATTGATAAGGAAATAAATTCATATACTGTAAATATAAGTAATCTAATCAATCGCCATAAAAGAGAAGATCATGATTCATTTAACAATGATGTTGGTATGTTGCTGCAATATTATACTTTTTTTTTTTTTTGATTTATTTATTTAAAAAAATAGATTTATATACTTTAAATGATTACTTTAATGGGTAAATTTTTCTTTGATACCAAAAATGTTATTAAAAACATGTTGAGATTGGTGCTCAGTTAAATATGTAAGTAACTGTCCCATATCATTATGACGATCTGTACTAGGAAAAGATATTTCTTGGAAGTTAGGATATTTACGCATGGTATTTATATTTTTTTCATTGTCTAAAATCTCATCTTCTATTAATTTTATGAGAATTCTATGCCAATTCATAACTTTTATCTGAAAATTATAATGTAAAATGTAGTACATTAAATTAGATTAGCTTTACAATTTTTGTAATTACTTTGGATATAATTAATATAATTATATATAATTATTATACCTTTTGCCACCAGAGTTCACAGTTTGTATCTGTACCTTCTATACAAATAATTCCTGGCTTCCCAGGCAGGCAAAATCCAGTGAGAGAATATTCTTTTGCTAAATTTGCTATATCTCTTCTTTTAAGTTTATTATATATGTGATGACTATAAATCCAATATCTAGCAAATATTAATTCATCGCCTTGCTCATGCTTTTTCTTTTTATTTTCATTATTTTTTTCTTTATTCACGTTAGAATTTTTAAGATATTTCTCTATGTTATCTTGTAACCATGATATCAATGAATATATACAAGGCTCACCTTTTTCATTCTCATTTAAAAAACTTGCAAGTGCTTCATTTAAAAGCAATTGTTGAGTTCGATCTAGAATGGAAGTTCTCGCATAAACTTCAGGTTTTTCTTGTGGATAATTAGTTGGCAGACATACTTGCAGCTCAATTGTTGCCTGAATAAGATATATAAATGTTATTTTCATTTATATTGCGATCATTATTATAATCTTACATTATTCTCAGAAATCTTTATAATATATTCCAATCTTCGTGGAGGTTCTTCTTGAGGAAATTCAATAAAATGATTTATGTCAGCTAAAATTCCGTGATCGCTGACGACTAATTCTTCTGGATAAGCTGATTGTAATACTTCTAATTCGTATATTTGTGTCGTTAAATTTTCTTTTATATTTTCGTAAAAAGTCATTGTATTTAAATAATTTATAAGACATGGAAATAATTTACTTGTAGTAATATATTTATTGATGTCTTCTAATGATAATATTAACTTTAAAAAGAAACAAAAAAAACGAAGATATACATTAATTTGAGTTCAGTTTAAGGGTTCAAGGTTAAAAATTTTGTAAATAATATTGATATAATATAAACATGAATCGAAAATGTACCTAGAAATTGAGATGCATTTATTCGAAAAAATTCCTTTTAAAACTATTTATTTAACATAATCATACACGCATTTACTCTAGACGTATTTATATCACTATAATTAAGTATTGTATCTAATATAAAAAATGTTTAAAGAATATCGCCATTCTTTATCAAAATATATGTACTATACTATGCACGATTGATGTAAAAACATATATTGAACATTTTAGTATAGAATAAAGCGCGGGAATTATGAACGTAATTATCGAAAGACGAAATGATCGTGAAAAGAATTTTATGTTAAGCATTCTTTTTACAGCTATTAATATTCTGGAAGGTTTCGATGAAATATCAATGTTTAATTTACAAGACTTTAAACATACGATATTTTTTCCGCTTCAATTTAATAATCATTTATTTTGGTTTATGGGAGGCATTAATTCTAATGGAATGTCGTTGTATCTATTAAGTGTACGTAATTACTTGATATACTATATTGATAAATCATGTATTATTAATACAAAACTATTTTTTTTTTAGAATAACAAATTTGGTCATATTAAATCATATCCACAATATAATGGCATGCGTATAATAGTAGACAACTGTATGCATAATACTGTAGTAGTAATTCAGACTTTCAATGAGAGTATAACAATATTGAAATTTAATTATGATAAGACTGCATATACATTATACTTTGTGCAAACTCTTCAAATACCTGCTATAACTGACATACATACATGGCATTATATGAATCGTTTATATTTAGGCATAGCATCCCGTCATAATATATCGATATATATTTGGCTTGGAGAACATTTTGATCTTATACAAATTTTGAATTTTGGTGCAGAAAAATTAACGTTCTTTCATAATAAAGGATTTATGAATCTTATTTGTACTGGATCTCGTACAGTGATACTACGTTATTTTTTCCATTTTGATAAATTTATGATAATTCAGACATTACCTGCTAGTAATGCTATTATGACATTTGATATAATCAAGGATCATCTCAAAGAATATTTTATATGCTTATCTACACATCAATATACAGTCGTGTACAAGGAAGTACACGGGTATTTTGTGCCATTTCAAAAAATTTCTGTCGCGGAAAAGATAATACCATTAATAGTTAAAAGAGCTATCATACTATTATTACTCAATAAGAATGTTATAACAGTTTATCAATATGATGGATGGAGATTTGTACAATTAAATGTTAAAATATCAGAAGTCAATGATATTTATTTTGTTTATATCTATGAAAATGAATTAATAATTATAAAACATGGAATTTCTACATGGAAATTAATGAAACCAAGATGGGGTGAAAGAAAATCTTTACTTGGTTTCCAAAATGAAATAAAATCTTGGTACTTTCAAGCTAAAACTATTGCACAGAGAATACCCAAGGCTGGAATAATTATAGAAAAACCATTGCCCATATTAAATGGTTATATACGTGAAATTTATACTCAAAATGTAAGTATTTATTTTCTAGATCATATATATATATATATATATATATATATATATATATATATATATATATATATATATTGTAATATAAAATAAATTATAATTGTAGATAAATGGATACGATTCAAAAGAATGGCAAAATTTAACAGGACAATATAATTATTTAATTACAAAATTAAAAGCATTAAATGATTCTTTAAATCAAAGAATAAACAATAATAATAATCAATTTAAAACACTACGTGCTCATAAAGTAAAAGTAACATGCAAATCACTATGTAAAGTTAATAATATAATAATAAAAGAAAAAATTAATCCATTGTCCAAATTAAAATCCATAGAAAACATTAATCAGAATTTAACATTTACAAGTTTAAAAATAGAGAACATTGATAATTTCAAATGTCCTATTCCTGCATTTACACCTAAAAATTTTGATCTCAAAGGATTAATTAATGATGTTTCATTATTAGATTTACAAGAAAATACATTAAAAACTAGTGGTAATCAAATGATTACAGGTTAGTATGATCATTTTCTTTTTTTTCTATTTTAATAATAATTATGTTTAAATGTTATCAATATATATTATTTTTTAGGTGATCATATTTTTTTTGAATTAGATGTCGTTTATAGTGTTATGCCATTAGATATTGCTACAAATTCTATAATGAAAACTGTATATGCTAAAGAGATTAAAGTAAAAGAATTACATTTAAAGAAAGATGGATTTTTATTACCATTAAATGGACCTCCGTCTAAAATATCAGGATGTATAACAGCATCAAAAGTAAAAGTAAAAGGGCTTATTAATTTAAAAGGAGGATTGAAAGGTAAAAGTGCAAGTTTATTAATGCCAGTAAAACACGTGCCAAATTTTATGGAAATAAACGGAAATCGGAATTTCCATAATATCACAATTGTAAATATATTGAGAACTAAAGATGTGTACAGGCAAAATGGCAAATCTCTAAAAAATATTTTAGACAATGGAATATTAATAAATAATAATTTCCCAATGCATTTAATATTTTCCAACAATAATGCGGTATGAAAGCAATATATTTGTTTTTCCTATTTATTCCACTTCATTTTTGAATAAATATTTAATTTAATATTATTTATAGATCTGGAGGAATGTTACAATAAAAGATTATAATAATTGGGTAACAGCTTATTCTGATAATAAAGTGGTCATTTCAGGAAAAAAACAAACAATATATAATGTGATATTACCACAGTCAGCTTACATACAATCATTGATTCCAAAGTACGTATACTAATGTTATTGTATGTGGGATATATTATATATTTGTATTAAAAATAATTGTTTATGTGAACATTATAGATATAACTTTTCCTTATGCACCTTAACTGCAAATGTTTCAAACATAAAATTATCTCAAGTAATGATAGAAAATATGACTGTAGAAAATTTGAAGAGTTCTCAAGTATTTGGAGCAAAAGAGTTAAACTCTTCTATTTTCGAAACAACAACTTCTATCAATACTGTTGATTTGTCAAAAAAATATTTCATAGGTGTAATTACTATAAAAGATATTGTAACATCTGATATTAAAGGATTTAATCTAAAAGGTAATAGAATTTTATCTAAGATTTACTAAATATTTGATAAGTGATATGTTTTCTTATCTTATAATAACTTTTTATAGGATTTCAAGAAATTTTAAACATGTGGATAGAAAAAAAGATTTTTAAAGATATAAGAAATGCAACACGTGTAAAAATTAATAATCTTCAGACTCCTGTAAGAATTAAATTTCCATTCCCTACTACAGTTAGCAATGTAATTTCAAAAGGAAATACTTATGCTACAATTATTAATGGCGAAGATATACATCATTTTTTGAAAAATGCTGTTAGAGTAGATGATCCAATTTCTTTAAATAATATAACATTTAGTAAGTAAAAATTCAAATTAATAATTTTGCCATAAATAATATGAAGATAATTTTAAGTACAATATGACATTAAAATAGGCTTTATCATTAAATATTAAAATATTGAGGAACTTAATCATTTTTAAAAATTATATAATTATTATGATAGGTATGGGATTAAAATCTAACAGTATACAGTTCTTCTATGGACCACTTAATTTCACTTATCCAGAAGTTCATCTAAATTTGCATTCAAAGCATATTTTGGGAAACGTAAAAATAGGAATGCTGAACGTATTAAAACCTATTATTCATGATACATACAATACTTCAAAAAATTATATAATACAAGGTCAATTGTGTATTTATTGTATGTGATAGTAGAAATTTATCAAATAACTCTATCAAAGTTTTTTATTTTAGGTAATGTAACTTTTACATCTGAACCTATTATCAAAAATATAAATAATAACAATTTGAAAAAGTTCTCTTCGGAAATTTATACAATTGATGAAAATATGATTATATCTGGTAATAATATTCTAATAAAAAATATGTCTGTATTAGGAAATAATATTTCAAAGGTACATAATTATAGAAAGAAAATTTTTGATTTCATTATAATTTAACAATATTTTAATATTTATTTTTTCACAGACATCTCTTTATATACCATATTACAATTCTTGGACAAATATCTCATATAGTCTATTGAGTAAAACTAAACCTCAAGAAATAAATGTCCCTTGTTGGTTTAACAATATAGAAGTTGACAATATCAAAGGTTCTAAAAATTCATCTATAAAATCTTTCGATGCACAAATAAGGAATATAATTGAAATGTCCCTTAAAAAAAATGAGTCGCAAGTAATTCAGAGCAAATGGCATTTTGATAAATTAATATTATCAGGTTTTGTAATAATTTTTTTATTAATATAATCTTAAAACAAAAATATTGGATTTAAAAACGTTATGTAAAAAAGAAACATAATCATTTTTTAATTCAGGTTATGTAAATTTACAAGGAAATCTTAATAACATGAATTTAAGAACTGATGTTGTCAAATATAGTAGTAAACAAAATATTATTACTGGTACAAAGACAATTTTAGGATTATCTATTACACATTTGCGTGGATTAAATTTCGATGAATGGTCAAAAAATGCTGTTTTATTAAAACAAAAAAATGTAATCACAGTGAAAGGCCAAAAGATTTTTACAGATATTAATATTTCAAATTTAAGGTATAATTGAATTTATCTTTGGAAGCAGAAATACTTAAATTTATTTGTATATTTTTGATGTATTTTCGGAATACTTAAATCTACTATATATTTCTGATCTTTTATAAAATTTACTATTAACAGTTTGGATGGTGCCATAATGGGGAAAAATATAAAAAATGCATTTTTGAAATCAAAACCACAAATTATTAATGGTTTAAAAATTTTTGATGGTAATATCAAAATGTCAGGCCTGCTAATTGATGGTTTAATGAACGATGTTAATTTTACAAGTTTTATTAATAATCTGTTAAAGAAAAATAAACTTGTACAAACATTAAATACAGATATTATCTTGAAAGACAATTTAGAAGTATTGGGAAATATTTTCATTGATGATCTTTATAATGGTATCAAAGTAAATAATTGTAATAGAGAATACAACAAAATGAAATCAATAGAAAGAAATTTGATAGAGATTGCAGAAGTCATAAACATAGCAGGAACTGCTTTAAATAGTTAGTATATATATATGTATATATATATATATGTGTGTAAAGTTCTAATTCCAATATAATGAAATTTGAATCATTTATTACATATATATATATATTTTTTTTTATTACAGGTCGAGCCTTTTATTTAAATAAATTAAAAACTTTTAAAAATATTACTGCAATAATAACTAATTCAAATAATAATCACTCACAAAGTAATATTAATTGTCAATGCGAATTGAAGAATGTATCACTATTTTGTAATGATACTGAAATACAAGGCTTTAGTCTTGGATCAAACTTAAGTAATTATACAAGAATTCACATTTTATTGATTAAGGAAGTTACATTTATTGTACTTATTACATCAGATTGTGTTACAATTGGCAATATTAATAAAGACAAATTTTATCAGAAAAAAGGTTTGTGATTATCGAAGTTATTATGCAATTATTAACAAAAAAAGACATAAATTGATACCATAAAATACTTTATTTTTATTTTTTTTTTGCAGTTTTTTGTATACCAAATATTCTCCAAGCATCAACAGAATCAGTAGGAAATTCATTATGGATAATTTTACAATTACCTTTAGAAATGTTAGCGTTACATTATGTTCCATGGGATAACGTTAAACAGTATACTTTACCACCTTCAAATATACTTATTACTAGTGCATCACCATATAATGAATTATTAATGCTTCGATCAGATGGAGTTTGGAATATTAATGAACTTGGAAGTCCACGTCATATATTCAAAACAAGTTTAATAGGAACAATTGAAACATTTTCATATGATAAAGAATATTATATAAAAAGTATAAAAAATAATGCTACTATTTTCATGAAATCTCAATATATAGGTAATTAAATTGCTTCAACAATAAATAAAAATATTACGTATTTATCTGTGATATGTAGAAATGTTACTCTATAAATATTATAGAAATTCTATTTATATAATTATATGTTAATTCATTCATTAGTTTTTGCATAACTAATTTATGTTACTATTGTAATAAATTTTAGCATGCCACATTATGAGAATTTATTTATGATTTCATTTATAATTTAAACTACTTAAAAAGCCTTTATCTTTTTCTCAATCAAGTAGTCAAATCTATGTATATGTATATAAATTAAAGGAAAATTTAATTTATGGACTGATATAAAATATTTTCGATTTACTGATTTTATAATAATTTCTATTGGATACATATATACACATTCTGATTAATAGTGATCCAACTTATTTTTAAATGAAAATACATCTTATGTTTCTATGTTATATATGAAAATTATTCCAATATTTTCATTTCGAGAATTGAAATTTTTAGTTGCTTATTTTCAAATAAATGTTTGCATATCATAGCTTCTATCGATTCAAGTAAGAAAGTTTCTACTCACAGTGTGCAGAATTTAGAACGAATTTTCTCTTTCGTTATAAATGGTTCATTACATGGATCGTTTCGCGGGAATGAATAATGAGAAGATTTGTGCAAAATCGTCACGTGATAAGGATAAACTATACTATCGATCGATACTATCGATCATAATATTCCGAGCATTTACACATTTATTTCAAATTTATTTTTGAAATAAGAATTAATTTAAACTTCATGTGAGTAATCAATAATATTATTTTATTTTCTATCGAAAGCTTATATTCTTAAATAAATAAATTAATAAAAAATGTTTATATAGATAATTTAAAAAAAGAATGACAATTCCTTTATATAAAATTAAATAGAGAAAAATCTATGGAAACAAAAATGAGAGGAAAAAAGAATGAAGAAGAGTAATATGATATTTTTCTTTGCTTTATCAACGTTTCAGTTGAATTTGTCCTTTATTCGTAGATGAAGTCGAACAGTTATCAGTCATCTCCTGGGAATTCTTTATATTATAAAGTCTTCCTCTTCTTTTATTGAACGGTTTCCAAGTTGTACTTTGCGTTTCGATATATTTTCCAAAAAAAAAGAAGAAAAAAAGAAAAAAGAAAAAGAGAGCAAAAAAAAGAAAAAATAGACAAAAGAATTTTTCAACGTTTATTCGACAACTCGTGGACAAAGGTTTCTACAACGATATAAAAGTACAATCATGATTTATATTTGATTTTATCAATTCGTCGACATGTGATATTTATTTATTTGAAGTTTCAAAGAAATGTTATTTATCGTCTTTTGAATATCTATGATTATTTGCTTTAATTTCATATATTCTTTTTTTATTCTTACTTTCTTTTTTTTTTCTTTCTTTTAAGAAAGGTAAAGTTATCAAGGGTGTTCATATCTTCGGTGTTTCGAACGTCGAAAGTGTTCCACGTTTCCTGGCAAGACTGAGATTCGAGCGACGTTAATTTCCGGATAACGTTAGGACGTTACGAAGGCTCTCATTACGGAGGACGACTACGCGATGCCAAGTTAACTCGCCACTACTACAGCAGTCTTCTACTCTGATGTATACGTCGCACGCTACGATACAACTTTATGTGGAAACACCTTTTACCCTTACACGAAAAGATACTACTTCGTTACACGAGAAGGTTCATGGGCAACGAAATAACGAACTTTCAAACAAAATGTGGAACTCGAAAGCCCACACGACCCATAATTACCTCTACATAACGTAAATGCGTTTCCCTTTGAGTTAATGTTCTTTTACTAGATCTCGGCCAGCTATGAAAGTGGAATAGAATCATTGAGTTATCCTGTCAGTTATTTTTATCAGTATATATATGTATTATAATTCTTCCTATTTAATATAATTCATCTTTATCTATATATATGTCTATTCTATGATTTCTCTTAAATGCATTGTTCCAACAAAAAATCATGACAAATGAAGTTACGAATCGATCGTTTCAATTTCGGAAGGAAGACAAAATTTACAATGAAAAGCATTTGCATTCTAACTTTAATCGTTTTCCAATTATTAGAAACTCGTTGTTCAAAACAATTTCACATTGGATACGTAATACACATTTCTCCGATATCGTATTTCTAATTTAATTGCATACTTAGTTCTCTGTTGTTCCGACAGCTTACTTCAAGTAAGCGGATACTTTAACTGTGTTATAACATAAAACGTGGATATTGCAATTAAGTCGTATTAATTTTATTCAAATGCGTTGGATTACAAAAGTAGAAAATGCGGAGGTACTGGGATATGTATTATGTAATCAAGGAAACATGTTCCAACGTATATACCACGATATTTGATTATGCTTCGAGTTCTTTAAGAAGACCGGTAGGTAAAATAGTGGATACTGTAGCCTAGAAAGGAAATGAGAAAAAATTCCGATAAATACTTTATGAAACGTACGTTGTGCCATTTTTAACAATGACGTTGATACCTTTGTAGCATCCTTCAAAATAGTGACTTGCCCGATAGTTTCGTTTACATTTTCCGGCTTTTCGTTTTTCTTTTCGATCTTTGATGATTTCTACATGAAAATAAAATATCAATTATATTCTATACAAACAAATTTTCAACTTTTTAAAATTCACCTTTTTCGAAAGTTTCTCTTCGTTTTTCTTACGTTCCTCAATCGCATAATTGAGAGCACTTTGTTCAATCGGTGTCAAAATCAATAATCTTGGATCCATTGCTATCCAATCGCTATACAATATCTGATCAATTTGCCAACGCTTTTTTACATCCGGTTCCAAAAGATTCGTTATAATTACCTTTGCATTTTCGCTTATGGTTTCGTCAATTTTTCGTCGAAATTTCCATTTACGCGATATCTGTTGTTCATAGAGTATCTTTATATTGGTTTCGTCGAAAGGCATGGCCTTGTTCAAAATGATATAGAGAATCACACCCAGCGACCAAATGTCAGAAAATTTTGGATTGTAAGGAGCACCACGTAAAACTTCTGGTGCGGCATATGATAAGGAACCACAGTATGTATCACTGAGTACACGTTTACCGCGATTATCAATCATGTATCGTGAGAATCCAAAATCGGCTAGCTTTACATTGTAATTTATTGTTAGAAGAACGTTTTCACATTTTAGATCACGATGTGCAATTTCCATTTCATGGAGATATTGAATACCTAGAAAAAAAAGAGAACAGTGAAATGGAGTTTATGAATATTATTACAACGTTTAGATACACATACGATAGATACATCGTTTAGTTTTAAACGAAAAATTTCTGGGGGCAAAAAAAAGAGAGATAAATAGATAGATAGATAGAGAGAAAGAGAGAAAAAGAAAGAGAGAGAGAGAGAGAGAGAGAGAGAGAGAGAGAGAGAGAGAGAGAGAGAGAGAGAGAGAGAGAGAGAGAGAGAGAGATAGAGAGAGAGAGAGAATATCGATTGATAAAAATTATATAGAACAGAACGTAATCGCTCGTTAGTGTTTCTCAATAATTGAATTGTCGAGTACATCGTTATTTGCGCGTTCTGTTTGGTACTCTCAATGGATATTGATTATAAACGTTTATCTATCGTTTTTATTTGTTCAAAAATTCTTCTTTGAAAATTCGTATTTATTTATTTATTTTTTTTCTTTATTTTTTTATTTTTTTTTTTTATATCATTTATATATTTACAGATAGATATAATCTTTTTAAAGGATCAAGCGTGATTTCAAAGAGAATTCTCGGAGAATTTGTGGGCTATCGTTGGATTAAAAAGTTATAGAATATTATCTATATACATTCATCTCTATATATGTATGTACAGATATGTATATGTACCAAGAGCCAGTTGTCGAAGCCATATGCGAGCTTGGTTCTCTGATACTGCTCCGTTCTTCAGGATAAAGTCGAGAAGGTCACCGTTCTCGGCGTAACGCATGAATATGAAATATTTCATACGTCTTTGAAAGATGCTATGTATGTGTACCACATGTGGATGGTTGAGTTTAACTAAAATGTCAAGTTCTCGTGGTAAAAATTTACGAACAAAATCCTTCGGTGCCTTTACCGTGTCGATGATCTTGCAGGCCAACGTGCAATCCTTTACCGAACGATACTGCGATTTGTATTCGGCTTGGTAAACCTGAATAAGATTTGCGAAGAATGTCAAATATATGATAAATTGTTCGTTTCTTGATTACAAAGTAAGCTTTAAAAGTAAAATAAAAATAAAATAGAATAAAATAAAATAAAATAAAATAAAATAAAATAAATTCTAGCCCATTAAAAAGAAAAAAGAAAAAAAAAAAGAAAAAATAACGAGTAACCGGAATAAATTTAAAAGTTCACTCGTGTTGCGACAAACGAGCTTTCATGTTTTTCTCAAAATAAACTCCATTCCATCATACGATCGCAATAAATTCGTTTACCGAAACGTTTAATCATCGCGTTCGCGTGATTGTTCTTTGACGTCATATGCAGCGAACCAACTTCATCGATTTTCACGGTGAAAAATCGACGATTGTGTTCGATGAACCTTTTTCATTCTAAAGTTAATTTACATCAAGATTATACGACGTTCTCTCTCATGAGAAAAACAAACCTGTATCCAAACTTTTATCTTTTCTTTTCATTTTTATTTTTTTATTTATTTATTTTTTTTTAATTATATTTAAATATAACTTTATATTATTGTTGAATCCTCATTAAAATTTCTTTTTCTCAATTCACATGTAAATAAGAGGATATTTGATGATTTTGCTTTTCTCCCTTTAAACAATAATAACAACAACAACAACTTGCAGATACGATTTTTAATATGACCTTAGCATAAGAACCTTCGCCGATCTTTTTCGTTAATTTATAGCCACGTTCTAATAAAACGGCTTCCTCGGACCTTGATTGTTTCAGATCTGACATGAGACTTGACGAATAAGGGACGGCATCGTACCTGCTCCGTTATCATAATTAACTAGAAACTGGTTATGCTATTTTAGGCCTCTGACGAACTCATGTTAGTTTATATAGCATGTATTGAAACGTATAACTTGATAATGTTTGTCTATTTACAAGAGGTTATATGTTAATAAATCCATGAGAGGAAATAATATTTCATGGCTTGCTACGTTCATAAAATACGAAAAGTCGATATCGAATTTAATATATATAACAGCATCGTTCAAACATATATATATCGAATGTTGATTTTTCGCATTCATCAAATTGGACTGGCCGAAGCAAGATGTAACAAGTTGATGGAATGTCCGGATAACCGTCATATTCTATCAAATAAAAAATCCAATATAGTTCCATCGTCAAAAAATAGATCACTTTTTGTCGCTAACGTAACCAACAATATGCTCTTTACGTTTAAATCGATTGAAATAGACAATGCCCTGTGGAGAATGAGGAGAGTGAGAGAGAGAGAGTACTTTTCCAAAAGAGAAATGATTAAATTAATAACGAATATGTCACTGCCAGAGATTCTCGTTCAAGTTAAAACCATAAAACGGACGCTTCGTCATTCAACGAATTGGTAAACTTCCAAGTAAATTTCTAAAGCAAAATTCTATAGCTCAGTTGAAAAAGAAAATCACTCTTTTCATAGAAACTTATTAATTACCGCAAAAGAATCTTTTCACGAGAGCATAACTCCGTGAGCTTTTGTAAAGAATATATACACGCTCCCATAAAGGAACTGCTTAACGTCGAGATACGAGATTGACAATGAACGCTGAAACAGCTTAGGAAAGCTCTTACATGGCTTTTCATTTATCGTCTTTTCCCTATTGTCTTCATATTAATAACTAGACTACGACTGCTATATTTAATGACTACCGCGCTTTCATTTTAGTTACTATATGCAAATGTGAAATATTTATATATTTTACATTTAATCGAACTTTTCGTATGATACATCTTTGCAATAAATTTTCTCGAATATTTCTCTTTATTTATTCTAAAATAATCTTCGAATTTTGATAGATTTATAAATCAAAATTTAATACTACAATGTCATATAAAGTAAATATTGTCGATATAAATATTGACAAATTTGAAAAATCTGATGCTGCAATAAAGGAAAAAGGAAACTATACCAGAGAGAGAAACAGAGAGAGAGAGAGAAAGAGAGAGAGGGAGAGAGAGATGAGGAGAGAGAGATGAGGAGAGAGAGAGAGAGAGAGGGAGAAAGTCAATCATTAAAAAAGGAAAAAAGAAAAAAAAATAATTTTGTATCGACAGTGTATATCTTCATTTTAAATTCATATGTAAGACTAATAGGTGTAAAACGGAGGGCGCAAAGTTTACCGAAGTAAGCGTGTAATTTTGGATTACAACGACTGCGTGTTAAAATCTAGGTCTTAACCGCGGTCGAATACGCGTTGCCATGCGACGAAACTACGGTGCAGGCACTCAAAGGTAATCGTGTACACCCTGAGTCGAGTGCGAGCATAATCCTCATCTCATCCCATGCGGGTTTGACAACGGGAAGGGCTCTGTCACCTCGAGCACGATTCATGAAGGGCCGCTGGACTCAAAGCGTCCGCGTTCCGCTGTTTTATGGATGATGCTATGTGTGTTATACCTTCTTGCTATTCTCTCTCTCTCTCTCTCTCTCTCTCTCTCTCTCTCTCTCCTCCTCTCTATTTATTTCTCTTATGTTCTTCATATTAGTCTATATGCACGAACTTTCATCCATTTCTCTTACTCAATATCTTTTTTCATCTCTTTTTAATTTAGTTTTCTTTATTGTTGTCGATGCCATGTAAGGGGATCTATTTATTTTACCATTAAAAGATGTTCCTCTCAATTTCTCTCTCTCTCTCTCTCTCTCTCTCTCTCTCTCTCTCTCTGTTACTCTTTCTTTATCTCGATAAAAATTTGAACCCTACCTTTTTATCGCACTATCGATTACTTTAGATCGCTTCTCGGATTACACTATCTACCGAAACTTTTTACGAAAGCAATACTTGCTCGATACTTTAACGTTATCATTCTGCTCCTTCTTTTAAACTTAAAATTTATAATACAATACTTTAATAGCTCGATCACATAAGAACGGTATATCGAAATTCTTAAAGAAAGATCGAATATAATAAATAACAATCCTAAGCCGTGATTCATTGACGTCGACGATTTAAACTCATTGCAAATGAATTATTGAATTTCTAAACGAATGTTTACATTTCAAAAAACGAACGATACTATTCGATGTTTCAATTTTTACCTACGATCGACGTATGATATTTTTATGTCAAATCGTTGATATAAAATGTTTCGATTTTAATATTATTTCATATTTTCGACGCGAAGGACATTTTATGGATTTGATCGTTCTTAAGATTTGATATATATAATTAAAAAGTTAATTTCTACGATATAGTCAATGATATAGATTTTTTTCTTTCTTTTTTTTTTTTTCTTTCTTTATTCCATAATTCCATGAAAATTACATGAAAATTAAGAAAAAATAAAAATTACCAGATATCTATTTCTATGCTGACGTCTGACAGAAAAATGAATACGAGCCGCCTGCGCTTTTCTCTTTTATGGACCATCTGATTTCCCTTACCACTTCTTCTATCACTACAGCTTTTTTGTATAATATAATTCAAATGCGGCATTTTATCATCCATCGGTTTCCGACTTGTATAAGGTAAGATAAAAGTTTCTTGGTAATTTTTTTCAAATCAATTAGACTTTTTTTCGAGACTTTTTAAACCAAGTTTTTTTTTTTAAATTCTAGATAAGACAAATCTGGAAACATTTGGTCTACCCTGTATATACCGTCAACTTGTATACTTATATATCCTTTTTTTTATTTTTGATTCTAATAATTTCTTATTATTAAATAAATCAACATTCAAAATACGAATATATATTCCTCCTTTAATAGACGTATAATATTTTTGTCATATTTGAACAAACAATTCCTTTACTAACGATGTTGCATATTTCAATATAATGATCGTAACCTTTCCAATGCGAGTAAATGCGTATAACGAACTCGATATCGTTTATCGCAGAAACTATGGGATCGTTTATGTCGTGAAAATAGATTCATAAAGGATAATTCATCATCACGTATAATATATCGTGTTAAATGATACGTGTAAATGTATTCGTTGGATATTTGTTGACCCATTCTATCTTCTTTTTTATTAATTAATTCGTTAATAATACATTTATTTATTTATTTATTTCTGTATTTATTCCTTTTGAGCTTTTCGTTTTCAATTCGAATCCGACATTATTATTTTTTAATTATCGCCTATATAATTCGATGAAATAATGATGATTATTGAAAAGTATACTATAGATACTCGTAGAATATATATCGATATTCTCTATAACTTTTATTAAGTTTAAAATATCGATTTCCATTAGAAAAAATTGTTATAACTTTCATATCTTGACAACAAATGTCATTTATGAAATGCCGTCTATAAAATAGTTGAAATAAATATTACTATTCCCTCAGAAAATTTTTATTTGAAATTTTATTTGAAATATTTGCTTATAAAACCAATAGAATCGGAGATATTTGATCGTATCATTTAAAATGAGACATCATCCATATATGTATATGTATATGTATGTATCGTCAAACGGTAAAATGGTATTGTCATTAAAATGCCATATTAAGGTTAATTTAGGGAAAACACACTATCCTGATTAAAACGCTTTGTTACGTAGAAGCAGACAGATTCGTCCAGTTTGGGATAGGACCATGTAGAGTTAACATTGTAGAAACGAGTTTACTCTCGTTATCTCGACCACAGCTCAGAGAGCAATAAACCAAACGCATTAATGTTACCGATTTATACCGAATGAATGGAATGTACTTTCGTTTTGCTTTTTTTTCTTTTTTTTTTTTTTTTTTTTTTTTTGTAAAACTATGAAATGTAAGGGAGTAAGATAAAGAGAGAGAGAGAGAGAGAGAGAGAGAGAGAGAGAGAGAGAGAGAGAGAGAGAGAGAGAGTGGTTAAAATAGCTTTACGATGTAGTTAACGAAGATAGTCCGACGTAAAAATGTCTTCTATGCGCAATACTGAATGATGGACGTTTTATCGATCTACCTGCCATTTACCTTGGAATTTTTATTAAAGCAAGACGCTTAGGTCGAACTGACAAAAAAAAGATCATTTCTGTAGAGTTGCATCTGGTTTAAGAGAAACAAAATGGATCGACGTTAATCGTACTTTTATATATATATATATATATATATATATATATGTAGGTATATAGATGTATAAAAAGGTAGCAGAATGAAAAAAGAAAGATAGGAAAGCTAGCTTGCAAGGTCTTTGATATATACATTCAGATATATATATGTATATATATACATATATATATATATATATATATATATATCTAAATATATATACAATATAGATAGATAAAGATATATCTATATATATAATGTATAATACATCACTCTAATGTCTCTAAGCGCTTTCTGTAAATCTTTAGTAGACCGCAAACGGCCTGAATTCTCATCTCCGTTTCTACTGTTCACAGTTTCTCGATGACAATACTCTTGGTACGTCCATTCATCGAACGAAGCTTAGAATAAGGAAGAAAAGGAGAAAAGATAAAAGAAGAAAAGAAGAAAGAAAGAAAGAAAGAAATAAAGGAAGAAAGAAAGAAAGAAAGAAAGAAAGAAGGAAGGAAAGAAAGAAAGAAAGAAATACAGTCAGATTACATTCGTTGTGATTTATCTTTTAAACATCATCGTTGATACAAATAAACTTTTTCTTTTAGATTTTTCAAAGGTAAAATATAAATTCTCCTTCCTTCCTTCTAAACTTCCTCGATCCAAGAAGTTGGTTGCGCGTCTTTCAAAGACTCGTCCTTATAGAACGGATTTATTCATCGAAAATTAACGACCTCCCATCGAGATCCTATTCATCTCAAACTTATCTCGATCTTGACGAAGAATTCCTTTTCGAGCAATTGTTTCTCTTAAGGAGTGAGAAGAGGAATGAGAAGAAAAAGAAGAAATGGAATGTGAAACTATAGAAAACCGATGGATATCGACATGGTAACTTTATCGCCACGTCTTTCACAAGAAAAAAAGAGTTTGGAGAAATATTCGATAAGGCTCAAAGGATTCGTTAAAAGGATTACCATCCATGACGGAAACGTACCTTTCCCATGGCTTGGAATTTGCTTTCGACATTTGCGATATTAAAATCGTTCTCGTTCCGATCTCGTGGCAAAAGGCTACCGATTAAAAACGCCTTTTTTAATTTACATTTTCGATGTTTCTTTTTTGTTCTTTTTTCTTATCATTTTCTTTATTTTATTTCTTTTCTCTTACGGAAAAAATAACGAATCGGACCTATCAAATTCTTCCAACAATTTTACGAGTATCGTAAAGACGAGTCTAAGGAAAAAAAAAAACAAAGAAAAAAGAAAAAAGAAAAAAGGAAAAAAGAAAAAGGAAAAAGGAGTTAACAATCTTGGTTAGATCGTATACTGAACGTGAAAAAATTATTACGCGCTGTACTTTATGTACAATACACATACACACGTTCGAGAAGTATGTCACAGAGTTTTATGACGAACTTCTGTATAAAAGGAAAACAACGAGACGACTGGTCCGAAGGATCCAATCTGATTTGTTATATAAAAAAAGTAGAAGATGTAAAGATAACAGAAAGAGAAAGAGAGAGAGAGAGAGAGAGAGAGAGAGAGAGAGAGAGAAGCAGAGAGAAAAAGAGAGATAAAGAGAGAGAGAGAGAGAGAGAGAGAGAGAGAAAGAGGGAGGGAGAGGGGTATAAAGAGAAAGAAAGATGAATAACAGGGTTGTACATCTAACTATATAGGAAATGGTTGCTTCCTCGAAGTACATAGAAGCGATTTAAAGGAATGGTTTATCTTCAGGATAGAAATACGCACTTAACGCGCGCTGTACTCCCGCCACTGTCATAAAACCCTCCCCTCGAAGTGCACTTTAAAGCTCCTACGAAACAAGGCTTGCAAGCTCCCACACACGAGTAAAGAAAGTTATCCACTCTCTCGTATATTCCAAACCCTGTGCATGCACGCCCGTGTAAACGGATGTATACAATGCAAGAATAGCGACGCGCCTGCGCCGTCGTCAATGAAGCCACCGCTGGACGTCAGTTTACGTTAGAACGATTATCTTGGACAGTCGTGTTGCTCGTGCGTGCTCCCTTACAGATAAATCCTGATTTCTTTCTCTTTATCTCTTCATCTATCTCTTTATTTCTTTATCTCTCTTTCTCTCTCTCTCTCTCTACCCCTCTCTCTTTCTCTTTCTCTCTCTATCTTTCTCTCTCTCTTTCTCTCAGTTTTTTTTTTCTATTGTCGTGTTAATAGAGAGAAAGAGAGAAAATAAAAGAACGATTTTTTTCATTTCATTTTTCGTCCATTCACAAACTTATACATTTTTTAATTTTTACATTACTTTTTATACGTATACGTGTGCGCGTTTGTGTGTTTGTAATCGCGCGCGCGCGCGCGCGCGTGTTTGTGTCTGTGTGTGTGTGTGTAAAAAAAATAGTGAAGTGAAACGATCAAGTAAATCAAAAGTGATAGAATATAATAGATCATTTGTATGAAACGAAACGATCGATGATCAACAAGAATCTTGAATGGAATTAATTGGTCTTCGAGGAATCTTTTGAATTTGCCTTTTTTTCCCGCGCGAGTTTTACGCGAAGGTAAAGTTTAAATTCAAATTATGACTATGGAAGAAACGGAAACGATTAAACTCGGTGATTCCTTCGATGGGATCTTTGTTTTTTCTAATTTTCCCGTTCAAGTTCTTCTTTTTTGTCAATCATGTTGACGAGAAGTAACGACGAGAGTCGACGGAAGAGTATAAACGACAACCGAGAATTCAATTCCGTCGTCGTGACGATCAATCAATCGACCCAGATCTACGGAGCTCTGCTCCCCCTATTATATATATATATATATATACAATATATATATATATATATATATACATATATATATATATACACACACACACACACACACATAAGTCGCGGAGAACCGCGAGTCTTCTCGACTGCAATAAACTACCGGCTTCGATCGAATCGTACGAATATCTTTAACGCGATCTCGTCGAAAAAGAGAGAGAAAGAGAGAGATAGAGTGATAGATAGAGAAAGAGAGAGAGAGAGGGGGGGAGAGAGAGTCAAGTGTAAGCACGAAGATCCCTATGCAAATTCGTAGCCACTGCTAATTTACATATTCGCGATTATACCGTGAGATTTATCGCGTTATAAAAATCATACCAAGGGGTGCCCAGTAATACTCTTGAAAGAAAAGAAAGAAAGAGACAAAGAGAGAGAGAGAGAAAGAGAGAGAGAGAGAGAGAGAGAGAGAGGGAGAGAGAGAGAAAGAAAGAGAAAGATGAAATCATTGTATGAATTAAAAACGTAAATCATTAAAAGCAATTTGCGTGATACTATTTGAAAATTCGAAAGATATCAAGATTTTTAAATGATTAAGAAATGCTTCTTTATATTCTTTTTCTCTCTCTCTCTCTCTCTCTCTCTCAGTCATGTATCTATCTGTCTGCCTATTTTTCATTAATTATTAGAAATATTTCTTTCCTTTTCAATAAATCGTTAGAATTTATGCGTTTTACTTTTTTCTTTTTGAGAATTCGAAAGAGAATATTTATATCGAAGGAATGTCTCTTTATTTATCTCATCTATTTATCTATATCTCTCTTTTTTATAAATTATTAAAAATATTTAGTGTTTTATTTTTTACAAAATTCGAAGAGGTCTGACAACAGATATTTTAATCGAAGAAATGTCTTTCTCTTCCTCGTAAATTTTTAGAAATATTTTGCGTATTTATTTTAGAAAATTCGAAAGAAATCATCTAGATTTTTAGATCGAAGAAATATTTCTTTATTTTTTTTACTCTTCTTCTCTCCGTTCTTTCTCTCTCTCTCTCTCTCTCTCTCTCTCTCTCTCTCTCTCTCTTTCTCCTCTTTCGTAGAGAATAGATTCTGGAGAATGGGACTCGTTAAGCCTTTGATCCTTGGCACGGTGAAAAATCAACCGCGGGAAATATTCATAGGATTATCCACGCGTTAAACGTGTCCCTCCTTTTTCTGACCCTTTGCACTCGGATTTGCTTTATTGTTGGAAATCGGCCAGCCGGAATTAATTCAAATTCGTCCAACCAAAAAACTATACTGGTAACGTCAACTGATATTACTTTATTCTGATAAATTCTTTTGTCTTTATGAGTATATATTAATAATACGTTCAAATATGTAATTTTATTTATGGTAATTTGAAATTAAATGAAAATAAAATTAACAAAGGGAAAAGAAAATATTTGATTACTCGCATTTTTATAATATTATTTTATTAATGATCAATTATATATTACAGAATTCATTGAAACAGTAGAATTATATAAAGAAATATTCGTAATATTATTTTGTTAACGATATATATATATATATATATATATATATATATATATACATATATAAGTTAAAAATTCGTAAGATAAAGGAGTAAAAAAGACGATAATGATCTAGTGAGATGATATAAGTTGAGAGTACTCTGTCTTTTTCTATTTCTCGCTCTTTCTTTTATAACACTTGCGTTTAGATCGAAACTTCTTTGGTGTGGGTCGAGAAAGTTTTCACTTACTGAACGAAAGATAAACTCCTTCGAAATTTTTTGTTTCACAAGCGACATCGACGACGGCGGTGGCAACGGTAGCTCATTAAAAATAAATATTGAGTGAAGTCGGGGGAGGGGTTATAGGATGGAGATATCGAAACTTGTCTGTGACTTATCGATCTTGCGTTATAGCGAAAAAACTTCTTGGAAGAACTTAATATTTTCATAACGAAGCTTAGTAACAGTCGGGAAAGTTTAGATAATGGAAGCTTACTATGAGAGAGAAACAGAGAGGGAGAGATAGATAGGTAGAGAGAGAGAAAGAAAGAGAAAGAGAGAGAAAGAGAGAAGGAGAGAGATAAATAAAAAAGAAAGTAGTTAATTGAATCATGGATAAGCGAAATTCCATTTTACTTAAATACGTTTCTGCGCGATCAGTAGAATTCAAAAAAGAATTAAAAAAAGAAAAAAAGGAAAAGAAAAAGAAGAACTAGCGGAAAAATATAAGATAATAGAAGGAAAGACAAAAAGAAAAGAAAGAAGAAATATCACTATTAAGAAGTAAGGATTCTTTTAACGTTTCCGTTTTTCACCTTCTAATAAAATAAAACTAGACAATACATTAATCTAAAAACAATGATGCCATTTTTCGTAGGAATAAAAGAAATAAAATTAATCATGAATGGGAAAAATACGGTAAAGTTAGATAACGGGATGTTACAGCCACGTATTTTACTTTATCTCATTCTCGCACAATTTTTCTTGCAATTCTTTACCTCGGTATACCTCTACACGTACGTAGTTAGTGTAGAAAGTGAGCTTCGAATAATACGAAGTGGAGAGTGTGAGAGATCTCAGGAAAATGAAAAGTTTATTCGACGAAGGCGAAGCAGCGCGTTACCAACAACAGGAGACAATGCGGTTTCTGACATATCCAGGGTACGTGAGTCTTCGTTTGATAATGTACAAACAGAACGTCGATAATCCTAATTAAACTAGCCATCGCAAAGTAGCGAATTAATGGAATACTCAGAACGTGATTTTGGATGGAATTGAACATTCTCTCGAGTACTACGTTGAAAACGTTTAATCGTTATGCTCGTGAAACAAATCTGATTTCGGTTGTCTGCAAAAAGAAAATGAAAAGAAAAGAATAGAAAAGAAAGAAAAAATAAATTATGTAAAAAAAAAAAAAAAAAAAAAAAAAGATTAGAATATCGAAATAAATAATTCTCAGCAGCTTTGCGATAAATAATAAAAATATATGTACGAATAAAAGCATCGCTTTTCTTCATGCTCGAACGATGTTTAAACTTTTAGAAAATGTTATAAAAGGCTTTGCTTTTGCACGAGGCACGAATTGAAATCATGTAGACGTTCGAGCTTCGATTCGAGGCAAGCTGTCACCGACACATTCATTATTTCTATACATACAAAACTCTATTGGAGAATTTAGTAACAGCAAATTAATATTTACTTGCCGTAATATGATTTCAAATTTTCATTTAAATCGACGGCTTACGTACCAAATATAAGCGTACATATCTACTCTTCATTTGTATTGTTAGCTCAGATAAAAATATTACGAGTATTGTCGAGCAAGAATTAAAAGCTTGTATTTTCGTGTCCTTTTGGAAAAATTCTGTTTTTGTTCTTTGCTTTTTTTTTCGTATCACAAAAGACGAACGGATGCTTATTTACTGCAAACTAGGTTTTCCAATACAGTGACATTCATTTAAAGATTTTCTATCGAAGCCAAGCTACATATATAGATACACACACATTCTTTCTTAAACGTACGTACAGAAGCACGTACAGTACGTATGTATGTGTATGATGTACATATGTGTATATATATATATATAATATATACATATACACATATACATACATACATACATTATTTTAGCCGTTGTTCAAGAAGCAACTTTCGTCCGTGACGGCTCGTTCGACGAAGGATTTAATCTGATTAAAAATACCGGTATAATCGCAATTCTGCTCCTTGTATCAGATTCGAGAGGATAAAGAGCTTGCGAAGGAATCGAAAAAGGTAACCGCGCCACCGATTGCATTATCAGGCTCTTCATCTTCCCCGACTGCTCCTGGCGGCCAAGATTGGGTTTGGTTAAATGCCGATACTCGTATACAGGTCAGTTAGCTTGCAACGGCGGCATGTATTAGCAAAGGTTTTGCAAAAACAAAATGCTTTGTTTTAAATCTAAATCATTTGTGTCTTCCTTTTTTTTTCTTTTTCTTTTTAAATAAATTTAATTCTTTTTAAATTAAATTTAAATGAAAAATCTTTTGTTAAATATGTTTCAGTTCGATGCGATAGAAAACTTCTGTCGTTCATCGACAAAATATTGTCCACCTGGTCTTCCTGGCTCACCTGGAAATCCTGGACCACCTGGTTTACCTGGTCTTCCTGGTGTACCAGGTACACCTGGACCAGAAGGACCTCCAGGATTAGCAGGACTTCCTGGAATCAGAGGACCTAAAGGTGAAATAGGACCACCTGGTATAGACGGAAGAGATGGTATTCCAGGTGAGCCAGGTTTGGATGGTATACCTGGACGTAGTGGTCTCGATGGACTTCCTGGATTAAATGGTAAATCAGGAGAGGATGGTATACCAGGATTTCCTGGAAGAAATGGAACCGATGGTACGATCTTTTTTATTCGTTCTTTTCTTTTTCTTTTTTTTATTCTTAGACTCGAAGATCTGGCTACTTGAAAAATATTCTCTATTATTACTACCATCTCGTTTAATTTTCTGAACCTTTTTAGGCAGACCAGGTCAACCAGGTCCTCAAGGGCCACCGGGACCGCGTGGTAAGTTACGCGTTGAATAGGTCTTTGTACTTATGAGAGTATCTTAAAAATTCGTTTAAGAGAAGCACAGTTATCGTACCTTTAATATTACTATTACTGGTTCCTTGAAGTATCTGCTCTTGACGAATGTCTGTAAAAAGGGACTTATTTTATCTCGTTAGACTTCTATCCTGTTGAAGTATACTCAATTAATTTGAAAAGATTTTGTTAAACGTGTACTTGATGATAAAAAAAAAGTGACGTATCTTTAACACGTTTTAGGAGAATTTGGTCCACCAGGACGACCAGGAACATCTGGACAAGATGGAAAGCCTGGAATATCTGCTTGGAAAGTTCATATGAATGATTACAATGTTAATGATTTGTTAATTCCACCGTCTATTTTAGGTAGCTTCTTCGTCTTCATTTCTAATGAAGAGATTTCGAATTATAAATTTTATCTCTTTCTTTTTCTCCCTTTCATATGTACATGTAACTTTATAAGAAGATAATTTGATATCACGAAATGGAACTGAATTGATTACTTTAAGAGAAGGGAGTAATGTAAGATTGAGATGTGCAACGAGTGGAAGACCACCACCTGTTGTTCAATGGTCTAAGACAGATGGTACCGTTATACCTCTAGGATCTTGGCATGGTAAGATAATCGAATAGTAGTATATATATTTCTTAATATAAACAAATTATTTGTAGCAATGAAATAATAGCATATCTTGCGTTACACAGTGACTTCCGTAATAGGCAACACATTTAATATAAGCGTAGTGAATAGGGAACACATGGGTGAATATACGTGCGTTGCAGACAATGGAATACCTCCTCGAGCATCTAAAAAGTTTAAACTTCAAGTTAGATGTAAGTACATTCATAAAGTTTTACTAATGGTAAAGTTTTACAATCACATTTATTATTATATTAATAAAAGTAATAATTTATTTGTTAAAATATCATAAAGTTCTATTTACATTTTGAACTATTAGATAGATAAAAAGTTGCAACATCATTAATTAGATTACTGATATTTGCAAAATCAATGTAAAACATTATACATTTAAATGATTATTCTATTAGAAGCTAAATTATATATATATATATATATATGTATGTTATCGATTCCATGCATATGTATACACCTGCTTATATATCCTGTATAGCGAACACACTTCCTATAAACGTGCACGTGTTGTGAATACAAATATGTAATAGTAATCTGTATACACCATCCTATTGATTCAATTTGTCTTTACTGTCATCTAAGTATAAGAATATACAATAAGATTGATCAACTGATTTATCAAATACACAGTAATTCTTTTTTATTACTTAGTATTGATAAAATAGAATTTATTAAGAAGTTACAGTCAATATTCTAAATTAGCCAAAATTTTATAGCTAATTTTATAGCTATTTTTTTATCTAACAAAGAACTAAAGTCAGCAAGAGACAGACATATAACTTTAAAAATTGAATTCTTTAGGAAATTATTGTTTAATTATTTTTTATTTTATTTCTTCAAAAATTCACTGTATTTATAGTTCCACCTTTTATCCGAATACGTAATCAATTGGTCCTCGTGCGAAGTCAGAGTACAGCTATCTTAGAATGTGAAGTCGAGGCATTCCCGGAGCCAACAGTTCATTGGGAACGCGTCGATGGTCGACGTTTGAAAATATCTGACAAATATCGTATGGAAATTTACGAAAGAAGAGATTACAAGGTAGTTTTGATAAAAATGATCATCATTTATAAATGTAAAAACTTAAAAGGGATGGATTTTTATTACAGTTTAAAATGCGTTTGAAAATCCTTCGAGTTCTACCAAATGATCACGGTACCTATCACTGTGTTGTAAAAAATGATATCGATGTTACGAAAGGTTCTCTTATAATCGATGGTCGGTCCAATATATCAGTATTTATTTATTTATTTATTTATTTAGTTACTTATAATGAAATGTACGTTTTTATTCTTTATCGTTAGACGATATGAAAAATATGGATAGATTTAAATTAAATAAGCAACAACATGTAGTTTATGGAGAACCTATGCCACAGAATATCGATTTGGAAGAACTATGTCCACCCCAAGAAACTTGCCCTACATGTCCTATCATGAAATGTCTATATACCGATATAGACGGCTACGTAAATGTTCAGCCTTTAAGAAACGTTAATTTCACAGGATTGCCGTCAAGATTAGTAGGCAAGTGGTTTTTCATTATGCTATTATCTAATCTAATATATTACTTATACATCGTATGCAAATAGATGGTGTAATAGAAGCAGTAGGTAAGCCAGTGTTGAAGGGAACTATGGACGATCATTATGGTAGTTGGATGCACGATCCATCTCCAAGGTTCGATGGAATTTCGGATAAGCATTGGATTACACGAAAAAATGAAACGTCTTATATATTGGAATTTAAATCGAAAGAACATTTTAAAAATAAGACACCACAAAAAATCGAATTACCATATCCATTTCAGGTTGGTAATCGATATAATAAGTCGTTTCAATATAAATTTGTGATACCGTACATACGCGTGTTATAGGGAAACGGACATATAATATACAACGGATCATTTTTCTACAATCCTAAAAATCGATCGTCGATATTTCGATTCGATCTTTACCATGGTCAAGGATGTGATATATTTTTTTCAACATGCGAATTGCAACTACCTGGTTTATACGTTAATACTAACAACTATCTTTACACTCCTAATCATAATTTTAATTACGTGGACTTCAACGTTGACGAAAATGGTATGACGATTTAAATGGTTGGGAAGTCGTTAAATGTATGTCTGTGGGTTTTCTTAAGGATTCTTATGGCTTTTCAAAGATGAACATGTGTACTTGATAAAAGCCGTCTATCCGTCTGGTAGCCGGCGGGCCGCTTTGCCTCGAAGGTAGTATGCATTGCATGCGCTTGCGGTCCACGCGTACATAAAGGACGGGACTGTGGTCGATGGTACATACTCTAAAGCCGATAGAGATCAGCTAATAACGTGTTATGAAACACGTGTATGAAAGCCGTAATATGCGTGCGTCATAAATATCTACAAGTCTTTCATTATACGTTCTATCCATGTCTATCGGCATTTAATAATGTACCATGCACATTTTGAAAAATTCATTCATCTTTCACTTTACATGCGATACACGATTATAATGTTTCAAATATTTTTTTATAAAATTAAAAAATATTATATATATATTTGTTTAATTTATATTACAAAAAAATTATTGTATATATTAAAAATTATATAAGTTAAACTATATTTATATTATATATAAACACTATATTCATATATAACATAAAATTAAAATATAATATCAAAATATATAATTATTACTATATTATCACTATAATGATTAAACTATACTATTTTAGTATAATATACTAGTAGTTAATATGTAATATACATATATATATATATATATACATATATATATATATATAAATACATACTAACTATTCTATTATATATATATAGAGAGAGATTATAATTTTATAGGTTTATGGGTAATATATGGATTACCATCCAATAATACGGTCGTGATGAAAGTGGGTGCTACTGATCTCAGTCTTCAATATGCATGGAACATCAGTATTGATCACCATAAATTTGGAGAAATGTTTATCGCGGGAGGAGTTTTATACGCTGTTCACAGCGTAACGGATGAAACAATGAAAATTCGGTAGGTATTTCAAATATATATATATATAGATTCACAGAAAAACATTGCATATATTTTAACGGTCTACTGAATAAATATTTTTTTTAGATTAGCCTTAGATTTATACAAAAATTCAACAGTAGATGTACATTTGTCATTCTCCAATCCATATCATAAAACTACAGCTGTCAGTTATAATCACAAAACAAAGGTTTGTAATGCTTCGTTAGACAAACGATGTGATATTTTCTATTTTGATGTTATAATTATGTGTCTAGGAAGATAACAAAATTGTTTGCAGGAGCTGTATACATGGAATAAAGGAAATCTATTAGCTTATCCTGTAAAATATCAAGGTCTTATTAATGTTACATTAAAAGATGAACTCAAAGATACTGATAATGTCTAATAAATTGATTTTAAATACCAACTGTGATAGACTATCTTCGATCGATATCAGCTTGCTAATTTTGATAGCATAACAAAATAATAAAAAAATATCTAATTAGGAAGACACGAATCATCTAAAATATCTATATAAACTGTATTTAAGGGAACCATTTTTCGCTGTACGAACAGATATCGACAAAGTCGTGCTTTCGTGATTTATATTCTATATATTTTACCGACATGAGAGAAATGGACATTTTTCTTATTTCTACATTTAATGCGGAAAGATTCCACAAACTCTCGTATAAAAATCTAAATCAATATGAGTACACAACACACTTGAATAGAGCCTAAAGAAGAAGAAAGAAGGAATGAAAAAAAAGAAACTCATCTAAACATAAAAGCCCCTTTTGAATAAAACCCCATCCAAAAGCCTTTCCGTAAAGAATAATAAAAAAGCAAGGTGCAATAGAACGCGTATAAGCGTGGAAATAAAGAAACTGATAACGAGGAGTAGGCATCTTGATGATCGCACTACCCGCCAAAAATATCATAGTACATAAATCGAGCTCAACTTTTCTCTACCGAAAGAAAGAAATCTGTCCGAGACTATATTCAAGGATCTCATCCGAGGACAGAACATAATAAATACCTATAAATAAAAATAAATACTTATTAATAAGAATAAATAAAAGGATAAATATCTATAAATAAGAATAAATAAGAATTAATAAGTATAAATGAAGCTTTTTGATTTTCCCTCCTAACAAATTTATTAATTAAACATTATGCAAGATTCATCGTTTCGACTATGATATTGTTATGTGCTTCGATAAATAAGAATATATGTGAATAAATAAAAACCGTGTGATATATAATGACGAAAATAAATACAATAGGAAATTTAGTAGTGATTAAAATCCTGTAAATGATTAATATCCTGTAAAGGATAAATAAAAGCAAACAAGAACGAATAAGAATAAATAAGAATCATAAAGAAATTAGAATTTTTCAATGCGTTTCTCTAAGAAATAATTTTAGAATTCTATTAAATCTAAACTGTTTATCAATTGAAGAGAAGATTTTGGAAATGTGCAGCCATTAGCTCGGTAGTACTTGCCTTATATAATTTAAATTTAAATTTTTACATATAGCAAGTAGTACCGATCCAGGTCTCACCACGTGGAGGTTGCTGCATCTGGAGACCCACAAGCTAACGATGACTCTACACTAAAATCCGTGTTCACGATATAATCTAATCGAATTTTCGACCAAATAAAACAAAATTCCTCAAGTAGAACCTTTCAATCGGGTTGCGAAAACTCATGTAAGTGTTAAAATAACGATGACTCTACTGGAAAATTCGCGTTTCCAGGATGATATGAGCTAACCGAGAATTTTGGCTTCCAACGCTATCTAGAGGATGATCAATCTCCGCTTACGGATAATAGGACCGTCGCAACATTGGCAGCTACTTACATCGTTTTCTAACACGATCGATTCGAAATATCGAGCAACCAAACTAAGTCCATTATCGTAGAATTTTCAATCGTGCTCGTGAATATCCATATCTACGCCCACCAACGCGTACGTGAGTGTTCTCCCTATTTTACCCGTATTCGCGTGTAAAAATTAATGATGAATCGATCCATTTGAAGATACATTGGACTCAAGCCGATATAACGAATTCTCGCCGAGTAATCACCAGCCCGCAGATGAATCTATCCCTCGATGATTTCAGCCTGGAAAAGAAGAAGAGGAAAAGAATAAAAGAGAAAGAGAAGAAAAGAAAGACGGAATGTGCCCGCACGTGATAACGATGTAACTTAAAACAAGAGGTAGATATCTCGAAGATCGTTCTACCCAAGCAAAATCAGAATCAACTTGATGTTTTCATACTGAAAGAAGAAAACTCGCTCAAAGCCCTATCCCAAGGGCCCACACCTGATGATCCTTCCCTCGATGATCCTTTCCTCGATGGTCCTTTTTTCGATGATTTAATTTGAAAAGAAGAGGGAAAAGAGGATATAGAAAATAATAATGAGAGAAGAAATTTAGTAAGAAAGAAAATAAAAGAAAAAGAATAAAAGAAACCCGGAACGCGCACGTGTCCGAGAAGGATAGAACTCAGAACGAGAGGTGGACATTTCGAAAATGGTTCCACCAAACAAAACCAGTATAAAAGTTGAATAAAATTGAGCTCGATATTCCCTACTGAAAGACAGAGCCCTAATTTAATGACTCTAATATAACTTGATTTTATAGAAAAGAAAATGTATATGTATGAAAAATAAAATTCTGAATTTAATTTAATTTAAATATAAGAGAGAAAAAGAAAATAATAATCCTAAATGATTAAATCCTAATCTAATATTTTTTTCCCGTGACGCGTAACAAAGAGAAAACTTGACACACATCTTGGTGTGCACCTTTGCTCTATGTGTACCTTTATACATAGTGCAGTTTCAGTGGTACCTACAATTGCCATATCTCATATGTTTCATAGCTATGACTTTAATATGGAACTCGATTTTATTAAAATAAAATTATGAATTTAATTGAACTTTAGAAAAAAAAATGCAAAAAATTTATTAATCCACTTTAATAATAAAAATGCATAAAATATGAAATAATTGTATTCGCGTACGCTTGACAATATGAGATCGTAGACAGAATATTACGTCGTTCCAGTTTTTCAAATCTACACATTTATAACCATCACTATAACAGCATTTTGAGTAACAATATAGTTAAATTAAAATATGACTAAAGTCATTCTCAAAAGAATATCAAGAATTTTCGAAAATAATTCAATAGCCTAACAGTTGCCCTCTTGAGCTATAGTTTGTCGAGGGCTTTTCGACATATAGCCTTTTCTTTGCTTCGTGTCCTAACCACTGCTACAGAACATTCGATAACTATTGAATGAATAAAATACGTTTAATAAAAAAAATAAAAAATGAATGAATAAAAAATTGAAGAATCGTCCCTTATTCTAAAACATGGAAGAAAACTGATAAATCTAAGGCAAATCTAATGCAATTCTGAAAAGAAAAATTGAAAAAGCATAGGGAGAGAAAAGAGAATTGATATATTAATTGCTGAAAATCCTGTGCTAAAAATTGATTAATTTATTCTAGATTCTACAATCACTTGTGTCGATTCGGATCTTTCATTCTCGACATGATTGAGTGATTGGAAGGATTTAAAAATTAACTTACTACTTAAGAAGTTCTGCGATGGCTCTAAAACACTCGTCCGCGTTTTAAGTCGAAATTGAGGATTCGTAGCTGGTTGAAAATGAGATAGGTCGACATCGATATTGGTTGGAATTCTCTTCAGTGATGCGCTGGCTCTAATCCGCGATAATTATTTATTAACGGACGATTACCGCGAAATTCTATTGTCTTTTATATATACAGTCTGTGCGACTGTTAAAAAAGCAAACCAGTTTGTGTAAACAAAACTGACTCTAACGACTGCATTGTACATAGTCGATGCAAAAACACTTGCTGTTTAAATTGCGAAACGCGAACGAACAAATACTGCTTCTATTTCCCGATAATTTTATTTTAGCGATACAATCGATTACTTCATTGCTACGCGCACGATTGCAATGAAGTTCTGAAACAGAAAAATATATAAAAAATTATTAATATCACTGTTATAATAAGAAATTGTATAAATTATTCAAGAAATTAATTTTTCGTTGATACTTGAAAGAAAGATATCCCGAGAGACCTACGATGTTTACTCATCGAAGGTCCAAGAGCCAATAACTCCAAGATAATAATTTTAAAGTATTGAAATTTTAAATTAAAATCATTCTAAGTACTAGGCGCGTTACCGTCTTTTTAATTATTAAGCGAATGTACTATTGTTTAAATATTAATTTTATTGTACTCCGTGTACATTAAAAATTGTTTAAATAATTAAAAATTATCGAAAGTATTAATTTATAAGTTGTCACGCTTAGAAAAAGATAATTTTGACATTCACGCGTCGGAGTACAAAAGAAAACTAACTCGATTGTCGTAGATTTTAAGAAAATACGCGTTTATGTTTATATTATACAATGCCAACGAAATAAAAATTTTTAAGTATTGAAATTTTAAATCAAAATAATTATAAGCTTCTCGCGTGTTACCATTTTTTAAGTATTAGTTTATTGTACTCCGTATACTTTAAAGATTGTTTAAATAAATGTAAAATTATCAAAAATACAGACTATTTAAGACTAGTCGTTTCGAAAGAGAGAATTTAGATGTTTACTTGTCAAAATGTAAAATAATGTTAAGTTGATAAATATTAAAGTTGTCAACATACCTGTTTTGTTTATAGCACTTCCCTGCAACGACCTAAACTTGAAAATTATTATCTAACTATCACACATAGGAATAAAATTAAATTATTTAATATGAAAAGGATAAGTTATTAACTTTATAATCTTTAAACAATTGTACGAATGTTAATTTAAATATTAATTATACTTTGCTTTTACACATATACTTTACCAATGAATCCTCATTTTTTCTTCATTTCGATTTCATAACAAAATTTTATAATATATATATATATATAATGAATGTATATATTTCTTCCTCTACTTCTTCTTATTGTTATTATTATATGTTATGATATATATTATTATTATAGTAGTAATAATAGTAATAGTAATAATATAAAGTGTTCTATTTTTACAAGGAAAATCACAAAATAAGTAACGTTAAAAGTTCTACCTCATAGATAATATGAGATTTTTATTAACATTTTAATTTTTATTAAAGTAATATATAATATATAACTATTCATTAATTATAATTTTTGGTGAAATAATTGACAAAATCACCAAACCTATCATTAAAACTTCTTTGTGTGAGTATAGCGAAACGCGTTTCTTTCAATTTGAAATATTTATACAAATAAGCAAGCCATCGATTAGTTCAGGGAACAAAAGATACAACTCAAGCTTATCTATGAAAATCATTAGCACGATTTTTTCCAAAGAATCTAAAACTTTTTAAAAAATCCAAGAAAGCTATCTCCTCATTTAAAATTTTATTTTTAAAATGAGATCTTATTCATCAAAATCGATCAAAAATTACGTCTGGATTCATTGCTAGCGTAAACAATTATAAAACCAAGGGTAATAACCCAGCCTTAATATTTTACCTTCTCTCATGATATCCAAGTGTAATATAATCTCCTGTGGAAAATATAGAAACTAAAGTAAATAATCACTCGAAAAATTTTTATATTATTTGTGTATTTACTTTTATCACATATTATATGTAAACTTAAAAATTTTCGTTGTTTTACTAGATTACTTTTTCGTAATATATTAAAGAGCCCAAAAGTTTCATAAAATTGTATACAATTTTCAGATAGCAATTAAATTAATTATATTATATCACTATAATAATTTTTAATAACACATTAATAGTCAAACTACATACAAAATACATGTGTTATTTGTAATATGAAAATATAAATTTTGCAACGCGTCAATTATTTAGTATTGAACAATTACTATTATTTTGATAAGGTTATTAGAAATCTGTTTGAAGATATATGATATAATCTAAAGATGTTATATATAGCAAGGCACCTATACTGTCCTGTTATTTTGATTACACAAATTGTTAATACGTTCGTGTCGTAAAAAAATGGTCCCTGTTTATCTGTGATTTGTAATTTTTACACCTCCATTCTCTCTGTTAATAGCTTGCCTGTTAATCAAATCTAATAAAAGTAAATATTTTTTGGTATAGAATGAATCGTCCAATATACTCATTGTACAAAATAAGTTTTATATATGTTCCTCATATACAACCAATTACTTTCTTTTGTCCAGTATCCTCTAGATCTGAAAACAATTAATTTATAGAAATGAAGAAATTTTTTCTAAGCAATGATACAGATAATGAGATGAATTATAATATGCGGAAAATTAATCCAGACATTAATAAGCAAACATAAAAAAGCAAATATAGTTAAAAAAAAAAAAAAAAAAAAAAAAAAAGATACAAGCAGAATATAAAATATTTGGTAAATAGTTAAATAGAATGGTATAGTATTGGATTATTTTGAAAGGAATAAGATTTGATAAAGATAACTACTGCTATGCTTATAATCAATTATATAGCTTGATCCTATAAAGAAATAAAAATATAAGACCTACACCTTTATAAATTTGATCATTATAAGCAATGTGATATTGAAATATTAGTCGAGTTAGACTTACGAGTTAGTTAAGATGACTGCTTGAATGAATCTGTGATTATGGTTAGAGTGAGGGTGAGTTCAAATTAGGACTGCCTGGTGTTGACGAAGATGTTGATGGTGTACCTGGTGGTGATGTTTCCAAAGGACAAACCAGATTTCCATAATCCACTTCGTTTTTACTTTTTTTACGCTTTAACGTGAATTGAGACTTCTTTGGTGCCTTTTATACAAACATAAAAATATATTATATTGCTATATATAAAATACATAATTATTTACACTTTTATTGATATGCCAACCTTCAATCTAGCCGTAAGAGTTAAAGGTACAAATCCAAGCGTACTTTCCATCTCTCTTTTATGCTGTACAACTTCTCTACCAAGAATTTGATTAAAGTGGGTTGTCAAATGCCTTCTTAATAGAGTTTTTGAAGGTGGAATGCTTAATATAGTAGCTAACAATTCTGAGGTGAAGCGACCTTCATGGATCATTAATCCTCCATGCACTCCTGAGCCTCTCATATTGGGTGCATATTCTGCAAGGTCAACCACTCTCAACCATTCCATCACTCTATGATTAGTCCATAGTGTGACATTAGTTCCATCTGCACCATTCCCATTTACTGATCTTCTCTCCATATTATCAAATTCAAAATTTAACTCCCTCAAAATCTATAAGATTAATTATGTCAATTACATTTACACAATGTTATTGTCAAAGAATACAATTTTAATAAATTTGTTATCATTTTTATTGAACTTCACACTTATATAATATTACCTGAATTCCTCGTCGTAAACTAGCTGCATGCAGCTGAGCTGTCACACCGAGATTCAATAAGTCTTCTGTTGTTAATCTATGTAATACTCTACCATCAACTTTGGCATTATGAAAAGCTTCTTTATGTTGAGGTAATCCAATATCGTCTAACCATCGTAGTACTGCAGCACTATCCATCTACAAAAATTAAAAATGATATCAAAAATACATTAAGTAAAACACTTTATGTATATTAATGTATATTTTATGTATATTCATATAAAACATTATTTACACAACCTTTTCTGAACCAAGAAAGCCTTCTGCATTAGATCTCTCAGACTCAATTGCATATAGTAATTTTTTTCTATGCAATATATTTTTTATATCAAGCTCCTTTTCAATTTGATTTGGCGTTGCCTCAACTAATTTTACACCAGTAGCTCCCCATCGTCTTAATTCTGCAGCGTAACATTCCAGGCCAATACGAGATAGCCAATCACCAACTTCTTCTATAGACAATTCTGCAAGTGGCTTTGGTGGTGTTGATTCTGGTTGAAAACTTGATTCTCCAATTACTATTTTTTCTTCTTCCGCTAAAGAGGAAATAAAAAAAGAATATATATATATTTGATTTATTTTCAATATTAAATGTTAAAATAATACCCTGATTATGGCATAGTTATTTACGTTTGAATATATTACTTATTTTAAATTTACATTTTAAAATTGGCTTCTCCTTTGTCAACAAACAAATGGTTATTAAACAGACTGTGTTATTAGAAACAAGCAAACATGGCATAAACATGCTTAAGTAAAGATTCAATTAGGAACCTAGAATAGGAGCTGATAGACATCTCGCAGAGATTCCTCTAATAGCCAATGGTACTGTTGTGTGCTCTCCAGAGATTAAATTCGAAACCTTACCAAACGCGACTCCTTTCTTTGAAGATGTTGGTGGCCTTGGAAGACTGCTATATTGACCAGCATGCCTACTGAATCTCTCCCCCTGAAGAAAGAGTAGCTATAGATTTATACTTAAAAAAAGTATATATGAATAATATTTTATTACTTACATTGGATAATGAATTTGTATTTCTTAATGCTAAATTTTCATGTTCTAAACTAGCTTGTCTGAGTTTTAGTTCAGAAAGAGAACTAAGAAGCTCTAGTTTTTGTGTCTCTAATGCACTTCTTGATAACACTTCCTTTAAAATAATAAAAAATTAAAATTGCATTACATTAAAACCGATATACATTAAATTTTAATAAGATATCTTCATATCTAACCTTTTGTAAAGCTTCTTCCATTTGTCTGAGGGAATGCTTTTTTTCTTTAAGCATATTTTCCAATTCTTGAATTTTGCTAGACTGTGCATCAACTTGCTCTGACAAAACTGATACTTCCATATGAAGTGCACCACGTTCGCTTTCTAATTTTTGGAGACGTTCCTATGAAAAAAAAACAAACATGAAGAAGTTTTAAGAATTATTTGATGATCTTCATTTCTGGATGAAACAAATTCTAAATTAACTAAATTAACAAAATAACTAACTAGTTAACATTTATTATTGGTTCTTTACGCATAGCAGAATACCTCAGTTTTATTATAATAGCTATATAAATGTGAATTATTGCCACATTGAAATTGCTGTAAAGAACAGTAATGTGGTCTATCTTTAGCACAGCATATTAAATCACTATGTGATTTTGTCCTCTGATTATGATCAGTTTTACTTTTGAATCTTCGTCTTCTTCTATCCAATGAACCAACACAACGACCTACTGAATTTCCAGAAAGAGAAGTAGTGCTATTTGTTTTGTCACTGGAATGTAAATGACATTCCTTTAAATGCAATGGAATTTGTTGCATATGACAAGAATACATCTTGCGACAGTTGCAACTTAAAGGAAGATGGTCCTTGCTACAATGATGTGGCAGCTCACTCTGGATACTAATTTACATAAATAGATCATTTGGAAATTACTCTTGTATATCCTATTTTATATACTTCAAAAAATTAACAAGCACAAAAACCTTGAACATGGTGTACTATACAAAGGTGGAAGAGTCGATAAATGAGTTGGATTGGTTTTTGATGTTGGTGTTCCACAAATATTGGACATACTGCCTTGAAGATTTATCATCTTACTGTATTCGAATAGACAACCCTGCAGTATGATATTACAAATATGCGTTAATTCATGAAAATAAAATATTCTTAATACCGGATACAAACAACAATTTCATAGAATATTTTCTTCCAAGTACCTGACAAAGACAAGTCTGAGACCTACAAGCACTGTGACAATCTTCAACAAATCTAGGTAGATCAACTGGTATTCTGTGTTGATAATCTTCGGCATAATCCTCACCACAACCAGAATTAGACGTTCCAGAAGAATCATATCCTTCTGAAGGTGTCCACTGACTATCCCAATGTTTTATAGTTGAAGCTGCATCTGATGAATCTGACTGTGAATCTGAATTAGATTCGAAGAACTGTTTTACTATCTCTGAGATAAGAATAAATGAATTTCTCTTCAAATTCCTCTTATAAAATCAATGAACCCATATTAACACCAAATGTTTCTATAAAGATTGATAAAGATTCTATTTCTGTATTTTTTTAACATAAAAGGATGCACAAAATACTTTTGTATTATAATGAATTATTCTTAGATATCTTTTGCTTATAAAAATTTATCTGAAATGTTGATAATGATTAACATAAAGAAATTGATTTTATAATGATAATACTAATCGTTATTTTCATAAAATAATTTCATCAACTTCAATAAAATAAGAATAAACAAATATTATTTATTAAAATATATCAATTAAAGACCTTTCCTATGTTGTTTATTTTCTTCTTCCATAATAGCAATTAAATTCTGGTACTCTTTAGGATAATTGGTCCACGTATTATCCATTCCTTATAAAGAAACAGCTACCCCTTCTTCCAAAATATCATTATTGCACCACATTATTTAAATATATAATCTGAACTTATAAGTTCAATAATGTATAAATGTATTCCACACGTATATTACCAGGAAATAATATATAAAAAAAAAAAACGTCCCTGAGTATATGGAAACTCTTCAGAATTAAAAAAAAAAATATAAAAGGCGAGTAATAGTTTTCTACAATTTTTAGAAAAGTATTGTTTATCGGCGTAAAATATTGAAACAATTCGGTACGTTGAATATAGATGAAACTTAGTCTTATACGCCAGGCTCGGCTTCGTCTACATCGAAACTAAATTTAACATCACGAAATTCATCGTGAAGAAGAAGAAGAGGAGGAAAAGAGAGAGGGAGAGACAGAGAGAAAGAAAGAGAGAGAGAGAAAGAAAGAGAGAGAGAGAAAGAGAGAGAAAGAGAGAGAGAGAGAGAGAAAGAGAGAAAGAGAGAGAAATTGAACTTATAAATAGAGTGTGTGTTCTCCCTCTTTATTAGTCGAGATCGCTGCCCCTTCCTCGCAATAATGATGAGAGATCAAGGATGAAGATACGCAGATACGTACATAAGTGGTGAACGTCGAGATATAATACATTATCAATTAACGATATCTATGTGAACGTTCAATTAAGAGCTATACTTCATGAAATAAATTGCTTCATTTTTTTTTCTTTTTTTTTTTTTTTTTTTCTTTTTTTGAGTACACCAAAGATAGCTATTTCTCATTGTAGATACCAATCGGCGAAAGATAATGCCTCTGAGAGAAACGTATAAATTGCATTATAAGATATTTCTATAAATTAAGTTCTCGTTTACTATGAAACAAGACACGCTTCATCGTAGATCGTTAGTAGCATGTCCCGTCTAGATAAAGTTTAAGAACATCCGGATGTAGGACTAACATACGTGAGACGCATTTGACTGGCGTACATACGGCACATGAAACACGTGCGTGGAAAGACGTGCGCGTGCCGGAAATCAGTCCGGATATGCGAACCACGTGTTCATTGACATCTGCGCTGATTGCGAAAGATAAGTATATCCGGAAATGGGCCATCAATAATAACGATAACAAAAAAAAAAAAAAAAAAAAGAAAAGGACATGTATCGTTTTTCTTCTATTATCCTGCCTCGAACTTTTCCTTTGGATTTGCATTCATGTCAGCATACAAGACAACGTGTACAAGCTACTATTACCACTGCTATTGTTACTTCTATAAGTGAATAAAAAAAATGATGCTCCTTCTTACCGGCTGCATCCATTGCATGAAAATTTCAATGGTACTCGCATCCGGCGGGGGTGGCGGCGTAGGTGCACTTTTTATTGCGGCTACGAGATTTCTTGTTGCTTCTTTCACGGAATTCTTCCATTCTGTGTTTCCTTCGACGGCACCTTGCTCGGTACATGCTCCTACAAATCAACAAGTAAACGAAATCAAAAATAAAAATAGTCAACTTGAAAAATCATAAATTTATTCTATAAACTCTAGTAGATACGTCGTTATTTTCGTATAATTATTGTTAAAAAAATTCATAAATAGAAAGGTATTTATAATTTTTTGAAAGATAATTACCGGATATTATTCCATCCATTTGTAATAATGCAGCCTCCAACATTTTACTTGCCTCGCTCGAATTTTTAGATAAGAAATTCGATTCGTTCACCTGCACCGTAGTGTCGTTTCTCTCCTCACTTTTTCCCATAACTTATCACTGAAAGAGAAAATCATTTTAATGTAAATAATAATAATAATAATAATAACAATAATAATAATAATAATAATAATAATAATAATAATAATAATAATAATAATAACAATAATAATAACAATAATAATAACAATAATAATAATAATAATAATAATAATTTTAACGAAAAAAAAACGACTCGCCTTATTTTTTTTTTTTTTTTTTTTTTTTTGTAATATCAACATTATCGACCGTCTATTATATGTAAATAGTAATAATGGATAATTTCTTATCGGCTATATTCATAATTAAGGATTAAAGTCGTTGTTAAAATATTAAAAATTCATTAATAACAAAATAAATAAAACATTATCCAATAGACAATAAACAATATTATAATAATTACTAAGCGACAAAGTATTGTATAGTTTCGTAATTACATAAGTTGTATGCATATGCATTATATAAACAAAAATATACTCATGACCGGTCAACAATGTGATAAGAACATCGAAAACAGATCAGACGAGATCGGCCTCGAATGACACATAGCACGCGACCATCAAAGAGCATCGTAAACCTCAGAATGAGTCATAAGATTTTACTTTAACGATTCCGAGCTTTAATATTTAATGCGGTATTTATAAATCAAAAAGAAAGAAAGAAAGAAAGATCATGTTCTTTATCTTTAAAAGTATCGCTGTTAACAAGTCCTTACTCCTTTCACTTGTCATTTGTCATTTAACATTAAACAATATTATTATTTCGATCGGTAAATAATTTCCATTCTTTATCATTCGAAAACAAAAATATTATCAAACGTGGTAGTTATTCTTTTTTTTTACATCGCATGCATCATATGAATATTAATAAAGATAATACGAAATTTCTCGAAAAAAAGAAAAACAATAACAAATGATCGTTAACAATCTTATCGATAAAGTCGTAAATAGAGATGAATCTTACCGTGTCGTTTCATGATTTTCATTTGAATCGATGATAAAATGTATCTGCTACTTTTTTTACTTAAATAAAAAATATATATAAACGTTCATAAGCGAATGTTGTGCGAACGGTCAACAGGTACTAAAGAGCAACGCCCAATGGCTACGCCATCATAACGTATTCTGCCTCCACATTGTCTCTCTCTCTCTCTCTCTCTCTCTCTCTCTCTCTCTCTCTCTCTTTCTCTCTCTCTCTCTCTCTCTCTCCCACTCTATATACCACTTCTCTTTTTTATCTTCTCGTAAGTTCATTCTAATAAACTCGAAAGTGTATTTTATTTTTTTTTTTGTATCATCTTTGGTCATGTTATCATTTTTAAGAGTAAAGGTCAATTAATAAAAATAAATAATATTCAATGAAGGTCTTTAGAAAAAAATGAAGGATGTATTTTTGTTTTTCAAATCGTATATAAAAGATAAAGTAAACGTAACATTATTCAAATACAAAAATAAAGTACGATTTATTATCTTTATTGATTTAGGCTTATATCATTTGTAAAAAAATATCTGATGCATTACGTAAATCGTGATCATGGTTTGAAGCGTGAACGATGATTGATGTGTATAAAAGAGACGTATTTCGTGGTTTCACACGGTGACGCTACGCGTCGCGCGAAAATAAGTAAACGACAATACAAGTTATTCTTTTGTTCTCGATTTGATAATCGATTTCTTATCTCGATCTTTAATCTCGAATAAGTGATATTACCTTTTCATGAAATTCGATGTCCTTAATGAATGAATGGAACTTTACGATCCTTTTCTTTTATGTTTCTTGAACGACGCATTTATATATCCGATTATCACGGAAAAATGATTTTGTGTCCTTCCTATCATCGATCGTACACCCACATAAAAGATATATTTTATCTTTTATCTTTGTACAGATGAACTATCGTTGTTATCGTCGATCGTGTTCCTGAAAGAACATCGAACGATATTGCCAGTTGGGAACATACGATAAATGTACTATATGTACGTGTACCATTAAATAAATCGAATTCAATTTCGAATTTGGTTAACTTCTTTCTTGTTTTTTTTTTCTTGTCTTTTATTTATTTTTTATTTTCTTTCTTATTTTAATTAATGTGTTTTTTCTTTTTAAGACGAACAATGAAATTAATGGAGAATATCCGATTAAGATAAAGTATCTCAAGAGAGATGATCAAAAAACACGCACCGATTTGTGATCTTCTCCACTTTCTTTTGCACGGTGAATCGATTTGGCGTCATTCGATTCAAATTTCATACTCTCGATCCGCTCAATTTCGATCATACCGCGATATGCCCACGCGCTTACTTGTTTATCCTACCTTCGTAATTACAAATACAAATATTATTTTGAAAAGAAAAATCTTTCAAGTTAGAAATGAAAAAGCTGAGATTGCGCGTGACGTTCGGCGACACGACAACAACGACGACAACGACGGCGAGTTAAAATTGATTGTACACGTTACCAACCTTTGATTGGCGGAAAAATAAAGAAACAAAGAAAGTGAGGTTATGTTCGAATCACTCGAAGAAAAGATTTTACACGACTATGTACAAAAAGAGCCGAAGAACGAGTAGCGATTCGGTCCTACGATCATCATTTTTGTTTTCGTCGTTCTTTTCTTCGAAGAATTGAAATCGATTCCATTATCCTTTTAACGAACGGGAAAATACAGGAGAGAGGATACTTGGACATGAAGTTATCAGGAATGGATTGGTAGCAATGCTCACCGATATCGGTGAACGAGGATATGGATACTTGGCGCACTTCCGTTACGTTTTACTCGCCTATCTATCGTTGAGAGAAGGAGGGAAAAGAAAAAAAAAAAAAAACAGGAGAAACAAACGTCGAGGAGGATGCGCGTAGTGTTGTGAGATAGAAGAGAGAAATTTCGAGGATTGAAGGAGGCCTTGCCAACCCACCTTTAAGGAATGTGAGTAAGTAAATAAGACGCGTGTCCCGACCTCTTTTCTTTTTTCTCTCTCTCTCTCTCTCTCTTTCGTTTCTTTTCTCTTTCTTTCTTTTTCTCGCTCTTGCTTTCTCTCCCACTCCTACCATTCTCTAGATCTTTTGCTCTCTCTCTCTTTCTCTCTCTTTCTCTCTCTCTCTCTCTCTCTCTCTCTTTTTCTCTCTCTTTCTCTCTCTCTTTCGACGGCGCTGTCTTTCCGCGGAAAAGCCGCGAAAACTACGTCACGAGTGACGGATTCGGTCAAAACTGGGACAAAGTGCAGTGCACTCTGGCATTGCGCTTTACCCACCAGGTGTTTCTATGCCGTAATCTTCCCAGGATTGGGTAATACTCGTACCGTTGCACCTTGCTCTCGAATACCTGCTCGATCTTCGATACGAGAGTCTTGACACTCGACTAGGTACCACAAACTGACAGGTAAAGGTTTACGTTCGTCATTGTCTCTTTCGAACGAGGTAACTATATGTGTGAAATTCGTCCTGTATTAATACGTATACCGTTGATGTGATTCGGCAAAATTTTACGTTTGAACTCACTCCACGTATTTACTCTCTCCTTCGCGAGATTTTTTTTATCTTCGATCAGAATTCGAAAAGTATACGTGTCCTATTGTAAGAGTATACGTATATGTCTCTTTTAATACCGTGTAAGACGAAATTCATGTTAGATCGAAACTTTGATAAATGATAAATGTCTTAAGGGCGTTTCTCTTAAAGTTTCTCCTTTCTAAAATGTCGAAATTACATCTTAAATTGAAATTTGTTGTCATTTTTAGTTAGTGGTGTTATTGAATTAAATTAAAATTTATTAGATGTCATATCTTATATTGAAATAAAAATATCAATGGTAATTGTTACAAAGACGCTCTTAATGGTGCAGGTTAGATGAAGGATTCAAGATAGTTCCACCGTTTGGTATCATGTCAGATGGAGTCGATGGTGGCGGCGGGGAAAACGAGGTAGACTCTCATTCCTCTTCGCATGCAGAGGCTGGTGATTCTTCTAATCATAGAGAAGAAGAAGCATTGGATCCAGACAACGAAGCAGCTCTTAATACTAATTATGATAGTAGCGATGGAGCTGTTCCAGCATTTAGGTTAGATTAGCTTTCACATCCTTTAGAAGCCAATGAAAAAAAAAAAATTGGCACAAAATTGAAATGTATTAATGTATAACATAATATGTTTTATACATTATTTTGTCACTTTCACAGATGCGATCGCTGTGACAATTATGAAACTATAAATAAAACAGCATTTTGTGCTCATCAAGATCAGTGTCTTGGAAGTGGTGAACCAGGAGAAAGTGCAGAAGGTATCGATGGACCTGAAAACGATGGAGATGGAGACGAGGGTCATTCGGGTTTACGAACCCACAGAAAAATATTTGAGTGTGATGTTTGCAATATGAAATTTTCTAATGGAGCTAATATGAGAAGGCACAAGGTAAATCTATATGACAGCTGTGCCAAATTGATATGACAGCTGTGCCAAGAAAAAAAAAGAAGTTAGATCTTTCATATCTATATCGTATTCATTTTTTTTTTTCTTTTTATATTTTCATTTCTAGATGAGGCATACAGGTGTAAAACCATATGAATGCCGAGTATGTCAAAAAAGATTCTTTCGAAAAGATCATCTTGCAGAACATTTTACCACTCATTCAAAAACTTTACCATATCATTGTCCAATATGTAATAGAGGTTTCCAAAGACAAATTGCCATGAGGGCGCATTTCCAAAATGAACATGTAGGACAACAGGATATGGTTAAATCATGTCCATTATGTAGTTATCGAGCAACAACAATGAAATGTCTTAGGTTGCACTTTTTTAACAGGTAAATTTATATGAATTATACTTTTTTGTGTTATGTTTGCAAGTATAATTATAATCTAAAGAATACCTTTACTCAGATATATATATATATATATATATTTGTGTTTAGACATGGAATAGATTTAGATAATCCAGGACCAAACAGTTCAACTTCAATATTAAATAGTTGCACACCTGGGGAAGCCATGCCATCTGCTCCCCTATCCGACAGTGGTGATAGTACTGGCAATAGATCAGCGGACAACGCAACTCCTCCAATGCACTTTCTTACTCCTCACGTTGAAATATCCATTCCTTACCCAGAACAAACTACTAATCAACGGAATTCAAGTCCTGCTCCACTAAATGGTGATAGTCCAAATAGTCCACAAAGTGCAGATAGCAATAGTAATGCTCCAAGCAGTAGTCATCATCAATTACCTATTAACAGTAGTGGCATTCATAGGTAAGTACATTATTATTTAAGAACATTTTATTGGATATTTAATTTGTTTGTTAATATCAGAGAATATGAATAAATAATCTTATATTACAAGGAATGTGGGTGGTGGAGAAGAAGCTATCACACCTTCAATCTCTTTAATTCCTATCAAACAAGAGCCAAATAGCAATGGTATGGAAGATAGTGGAGCAACATCTAGCAATCTTTCATTGCCATCGTTAATCAAGGTCTCACCATTGAAGACACTATTACGAGATGATCTATGTCGTAAACTTTCGACAAGTTGCAGTAACAATAATAACACTAATAATAATAATGGTTCAAATTCCAATCTACATTCAAGGGGTGAACCCCCGACATCGACGAGACCTGATCCACGAAGTAGCGGTTTACAGTGTACACACTGTAGAATTACTTTTCCAGATCAGACGTTGTACTTTCTTCACAAAGGTTGTCACAGTGAGAGCAATCCATGGAAGTGCAATATATGTGGTGAGCAGTGCTGTAACTTGTACCAATTTAATTCGCATTTATTGAGCAAAAGTCATCAGTAGCAGCGAACAAAAAGTATGCAATGGCATATCATTTTTCACTCTTTATTTAAAACCATCTTATCCAGAAAGGGTACGTAGAATTATATGTCAAATAATATCCGTATATGAATATGCGCCGGGAAAATATAAATATATATATATATATACATATATATATACATATATATATATATATATATATGTATATATATATGTGTTATTTTAAAATATAAAATATATATATTTTAATATATATATTTATATTTTCAAACATTCAGATATAAAAACTCGATCCCCAACGAACTACTTTTAACAAGTACATACACATACATACATATAGATATATATATATTTATCCTGATATGTAGTAATTTAAAATTGTGAATTTTGGTAATAGCCATGTGCTGCCTTCCCCTTAAAAATTCTGCGCGTAATGGGAAGATTTGTGCCTTTTTTCAAATTTGCCGATTTTTACTCGTCCATCATATTGTCATCATGCGAACGATCCGTCCATAGAGCTTTACAGAATTATTCCAAGCTCTATTAGTAGTATTTACTTAGATATATATATATATATATATATATAGTTATATTGAATAAGTTACATAAAACTAGAACCATGAATATCTCGGTTACTTTTTATTATATTAAACATTTTTGGGGAAAAAAATATAGTTGGATCATACAGGAGTTAATACTGTTAGGATGAGAACTTTTACCTGAAAATCATATTTTGTAAAGTTTCAATTCGATTGTCGATTTAAATTTGTACTATTGTAATCACTGTAAAATATTAACTCTTTTGTATCCAACATATTTTTCGAGAGAAATTTCTTTTTTATAATTCAAACTAATTGAGATATTCGAGTTTTCAATTTTAGCTGACTCATTCGATATATCTATAGATAAAAACATTGGAATAGTCTTAGACTTTTTCAAAGATAAACAGAGTTAAATAGATAGATTACAAAGAAATATGAGAAAATTTCTATTAGATACCTTATTCAGTTATGCTCTTGATATGCGGCTTAAATGCTTTGAAACAGACACGATGTATTTTTGAACTTACTTCTTAATCGAGTTATCCTCAAGTATATCCCATATACGAACGCGTAATATATTAATATAACAACAATAACAACAAAATATATATATATATTTAGTATATTAAACTCTGCCTTTTCTTGCACTTTCTTGCACACACGTTTCACATGTCAGAATGAACACGACATCGGGTTAGTTAAAAGCATTTGCCGTTTATCCTACTAATTCATGGTGATATGTGGGTTTTAACAGGTGGACGATATACTTCACTAGCTAAACATTTTATTAGCGAGTCGATGTGTATTGCTGATTCACCTGTTCACCTGTTTTAGGTAGGAATGTTATACATCGGTACAGCCGATAATGAGGATAACGTGTACAGGGCACAAGCCACCAGGCATGTACTATATAAAAGGCAGGTTCGGAGATTTGACCTTGACATGAAAGGAAAAAAAAAGAAAGAAAGAAAAGAGTTTTTGCAAATACGTATTATTTCACGATATATGCACTACTTAGAGAACAGGGTCATATTCTCTGCTTTGCCTTTATGTTGAAGATTATTTTATATATAAATATTTGTACAGAAATAAACAAATTATTAAGAGAAAAATGCGAAATGGAAAGGAAATCTAAATAGTGATTACTACGTACATGGCATGCATAATTGATATTATGCACAGATATATATATTTATATAAGGAAAAGAATAGAGACACAACTACACGTATATATACACACATACAGAGAGAGATACACAACACTGCTGTAAATGGTTGTAGTTATTTAATAATTGTTCTGTATATCTCAGCATAGTATTTAATATGATCAATATTATTTATTAGCATATAAGTAATTTATTATTGCTTTGCATTCCAAGAGATGAGGTAGTGTATTATTGTAAACAAATGATCAGCGTTAACGGTGCTTTTTCTCTAGAAATTCATTGGATTATCTTTGTAAATTAATAATAAGAGCGTAAAGAATCTTCGAAGTCAAAAAAATTATTGGTAAATAATGTTTTTTTAAAGAAAAACGAAACAAAATTATAATATAAATATATATAGAGTTTTATATATATATATATATATATATATATATATATATATATATATATATATATATGTATATATATATATGAATTCAAGTTATTAAATTTGTTAATTGCACTGTCAATCTTTATTGAAGCATCATTGACGTACAAATTTTTTAGATACCTTTACAACATTGCGTGTTCATCATATTAGTTCGTGAATTTTTTATGGTATTGTGAAAATAAGTGCCTGATTTAAATAATTATTTTTCTTGAATTTGATTATTAATTAATTTGTCATAAAACAAAAAAAGAATGAAAAAGATGCAAACCGATTCTAACATCGATTTGAAAGAAATGAAGAAAAGATTCTTGTCTAATCCCACATTTAAATATATATATATATATATATATATATATATATATATATATATATGTATGTTTATATATATATATATATGGACCAGAAGCGTGCCCGCATTTACCACACGTGCTTAGAATAGCAATGCCTTTACAACTGTGATCACGTTTACAAAGAAAATAGTCTTAAACCTAGAAGATAGACGTAAAGGTATTTAGAAATACGAAAATATGATGAACACAATTTCGAATAAAAAGCCTTAGGTGCAACCCGCCCTTTGTCCCCCCTTAATTTATATGATATAAAATTAAAGTATATTTAATTCTATAAAAATGGGAAAAAAAATTATATTGTTGATGTTACTACGGTGTAATGGGTACAATTTAAATACATAATTCTTACATGTATATAAGGAATAGACCGGAAGACTCTCTCATCAGATACGTATTTTCAATTCTCCAATATCCCTTGTGTTGTTCCTCTAAAATTTAAGATAAATCAAATTCAACGATATCTCATTGTAATTTTCATTATGAAATATTTTATAAGAAATTCATTTGATTTATATCCGTAAAAGGAAATGAACATCCATTTGTTAAATTGCTTGATCACCAATTTGAATCTTTAATAAGCTAACAAAAGAAAAAAGAAATCTTAAAACTAAATCCAGTTGTCTGTTTAACATTCATGCGTCTCTTGGAAAAATAAAAGGATTCGAAGGAGAGTAGTGTATACAATCGGACGATTGCCTCTACATATTTATACACTTTATTTTTTTAATAATCGTGTCACGTGTATGAATACAAAGGCTCGTGTTATATTACAAAGTTTTCATTTTATTTTTCGTTTTTTTTTTTCCTTGCGCATTAAAACTACGAGAGAGAAAAATAAATAAATTTGAAGAAATCCTCTTCTCTGGAAGAGCATAGCGGTCTTTCGTTGCTCGAGTTTCACTCGAGCCTCGGGACCAATAATATATAAGAGAATATACCCTTATATCAAGTTTTCTTCGAAAATTTCTTATAATTATATCAGGAACCAGGTGCAGAAAAAGAAAGGTGGAGAAGAATATACATACACACCATAAGTTCGTAATCTTGACACACAAGCGTCGTTTACTTTATAAAATGGCAATAAAGAATTAGATCATGACGTAATTCTCTACAAATATATTCTCGTATCGTACATTCCATCATGTTATCGATCGAGAACGGAAAGGTGAAGAGGGAAGGATGAAGGGTAAGAAGAACGATATATACCTCTCGATAACTGTGTACAAAACACTGTGCATTGTAGAGAAATCCTTCCAATACGTCATCGTTCCTCCAGCATCCGGCAATATGCGAGAGAATTTTTGAAAGATTCTTCTAAAAATTTCTCATCCTCTCTTTCTCTTTTCTCTCTCTCTCTCTCTCTCTCTCTCTCTCTCTCTCTCTCTCTCTCTCTCTCTTAATTTTGTTCGATCAATCAATGACGTTCGTCTTGTGGCTGAGAATCGTTTCGATGTTTCGATGAATCCGCGCGATTTGTGAACGTTTGCTTCTCGGTGTCTCCCCTTCCTCGATGTAGAGGTTCCCACCCACTTCCGGCCAACCAGCCATCACCGGAGTTTCGCGTTTCCGGTCTGTAAGCAAGAGGAAACAAGTGCGATCGACCGGCCAATCAACCAAACCGAGTACTTCCCCAATTCACCTACGTTGCTCAAGGGCTCTCTCTCTCTCTTTCTTTCTCTATTTATCTTTATCTATCTTTCTTTCTCAATCGATATTTATCTAACAATATATATATATATATATATATATATATATATATATATATATATATATATATATATACATATATATATACATATATACATATATATATATATACATATATATATATATATATACATATATATATATATACGTATATATATATATACTTCCTGTTCACTCATTTATTTTAAATTAATTTTCTAAACGTGTTAGAATTTTTTGAACGATTAGATTATTGACATTGATCGAATTAATGTACATACGTTTCGTACATATATAAGGACTCTCTCTCTCTCTCCCTTCTTCTCTCTTTCTAATTCTCAATTGATATTTATCTAACGATATATACTTCCTGTGTTTTCTCTTTTATTTCTAATCAATTCGCTAAACGTGTTCGTATTTCTCGAACGATCGAATCAATTTATATACACATACACACACATGTATATATATGTATATATATATATATATATATATATATATATATGAACGAAACGTATGTATGTACATACATACATATATGCGATATATCGTCTAATGTTGAGCCTAAAATTGGACTGTAGGTTTGATTTTCAGCATCACGCGCGTCAATCTCAGAAATGCAAACTGGCGCATGTTCTCTCAACGATGAGATTCTAAAGTTAGAGGTAAGAGCACCGAGTCGAAAATGAATGAAGGCAGATAAACGTTAGGAACAATCGCGTCATTTTGTTTTATTATGTGATAAATAATTAAGCTGAAGTGTATGTCTTACCCTTCTAAAGGCCACGTAAGAAATTCCAAAGGCCATGGCATCTAGCCACAACTTTGCTATCGTCTCGTCTATTTTACGAGTACTACAAACAACCCCGACTATTTCCTGAAATATACCAGGAGCGTAAGCTGTAAGTCAAACATCGCGTCCTGGCGTATCGTATAATCATTATCTTTCCGTTTAGTGTCCTCTTATTTCAGCAGATATTGTTGTATTTTTGATTTTATTCGTTTAAAATACATATAAATGACGACAACTAAATATTTCATTCGTATATCTGCCTTCAAATAATTTGGATGATTTCTTTTCAAACTTGTTCTTATGAAAATTAATAACATGATTGTTTAAAATAGTAAAAAACATACTATTTTTTTAATACTTAATACTTAATGAATCGGTTGAGTTTATATTCAAAGTTCTCTTTATTCTCGTTTTATAACAATTATATTACTACCATTATGATCATTATTAACCTGTTAACTGGAGAAGATTTAATTCTCTAGAATCCAATTTGATTTTGCGTTTACAAAAAAATTTATATAATGTAAAAGTTATTTAACAGTATTATCTACTTATATTAGAATAATTATATTATATTTAATATAGTCTAGTATTCTATACTATTATTATACTAGTATAAGTTCTATATATATATTTAGTATAGTATAACTTATACTTAATAAATATTTAAAACGTTGAATATATATAAAGTAACAATAAAAAAATTTGTAACAGAATAAAGTGAAACTTAAGAAAAAAATAAAAAACTTAAAAAATAAAAATATCACAGTATGTTACTTCAAAGTTACATGGCGTTATAGACAATTTTAACTCCTATTAAGGAAACATTATTAATACTTTTCAATTCTTTTTTTATGATTCATTAATTAAATTTTTTATCTTATTTATTGATTTATTTTGTTTTACTTTTAATCAAGATAAATTTCATAGGTCCACGTTCATAGATCAAAAATCATCTCAGTTAACAGATTAATATTATTAAATTTCCATATAGGCTGATCCATTTTAATAAATCTAAACTACGATATTAATAATTTTTAAATATAATTCAAACAATGAATTTCATTTCATTCATAGGATCAACCCGCAGGAAACGATCGATTGAGTGAATTTCGTAAAAGGTCGGTTCTAGTCAAGGATCATTATCGAGGATAAGTTCTTTACACGTTCTCTCCCACAACGTACGTGACGTATACGCGTGAAGCACATTCAACCGCGGTTCGAATCAAATGAATTTATTATTTACGCCCTCTTTGAAATCCCTCTCTCCCACTTCCCTACCATACCATACTCTACCCCTACCCATACTCCATCCATTTATCTCTCGTATACTCGCCTCGATCATTCTTCGCAAAGCGTTCGTCGCGAATGCGTACGCAAGTACATCTACACTGAGGGTCAGAATCAAAATGGGGCTTTAGATTAATGTAATATGCACTTATCGAACGAATAAACACAAACGATATACGCCACGTGATATCTCTATTAGTATATAAGTATATATCGTAGAAAAATCTGCTTCAAGTTGTCCTTTATGATTCTTGTATGAGATTAACCCTTTAAAATTTATTATTAAAAAAAGAAAAGAAAAGAAATTACATTAGTGCTATCATAAGTGAAATTTTACCACAATATGTTATCTTTTATTTTATTGAAAACATTGAGAAAAGAAGTTAGTACATCTGTATAAAAAAATATATATACACTAATATATATATATATATATATATATATATATATATATAAAATATTATTATTATTATTATTTTTTTCTATTATAGAAAATAATAAAAAAAAAATTTAGTATATACTATACTAATATATAATGATTGCAAATTGGTATTTAGGTATTACTGTAGTTAGGATAAATTAATTATATTTCTTATCTTCTTGAGATGAAATTTCACCGATGATAACTTTTAAGAATTAAACAGATATTGTGAAATACGCATAATGTTTTCAAATGCTTACCTAATAATTTCTCAAGATATTGACACCTAGTTTCTGGATCACCTGGACTCATCGGCGCACCCGCAACGAGTTCCGCCAATTCTGCCTTTACCATAACGTTTAATCGGGCAGAGATTTCTTCGAGACCAACTGAAAAAAAAAAAGAATAATTATTAATAACTTATATATAATAACATAACAACATAACAAATAAGAAAGAGTTGAGCCTTGCAAAATATAAAGAATGCTTATGAAATCGCACGATGAATTGCTCAAATATATAATCTTTGATTGCATCGAGTTTAGTCAAGGTGGAATGTAGCATGAATGGCCATGGAATGCGTGCCTTAGCTTTCTCAAGGCCCATTTTGGACAGCTGCTTACTCCTAATAGGTTGAGACTTAAGCGGGACGTCTTTTATAGGTCCTCTCCATATTGTGACTAATCAGAATCAGTAACCCCGGGTGGGCCGACCATTAGACGTAATGAAACGGTACCGATTACAAATGAATACTTATTATCTACGATCGAATCCGTTAGAAAGAATCAATCCAAATTGTACTATTAAAACATTATAATTATTGATACTGGATACGTGTTATTTTAAAGAAATTTAATTCTTACATTTCAAATGTGATTTCTATAAAGGACAATCATTGTTATTAATATTCTTAATGATACCGTGTGTAATTTTAAATAAATGTAATTTCCACCTTTCAATTGCATTTTTCGCAATTTAAATTTGATTCTCAATGTTATATGATTCTATCTAATTATATGTATTATTTATATTTTTATAGAGATCGTTATAGAACCATAGCAGAGATTATTGAATTCATACGTCATCTTTTATATTATCACGTTTATAATACTTTACGTGTCACCGATTTCACGTTATACATGTTTGATAGTAGAAAGGACGCCGGTAACGAAGCTCCATTCATGCGAACTTCATTAACGAATCGTGCTTGAATCGGTTCCCACAAACGTGCACGCGATACGTGGCACGATACACGACTTCAATAGTGGGGAGGTGTTCCGGCGAGAAAGAGTTCTACGTAATGCTCGTTATGCAAATGCATGTAGTAGCCTCGTATACACGTGCACCATAGATCATAAGAACGTTACGCGACTTACACTTCTCTTTGTATTTTTTTTTTTCTTTTTTATTCTATAGTAACGATTGTAAAGGAGAAACGTTTTAAAGAGTAATACTTTGCATACAATTGCTTTAACATCGATTTGAGATGTTATACAATTAGATAAGAATAATTTAAGAAAAAATTTAATTATCTTCGATTAATTCTTACATAGTGATTTCTAATTACTAGAAAATTTAATTCTTAAAAATTACAAATTACTATGTCAATATTAATTGAAGATAATTTTAATTTTTAAAAAAATTTTGTCCGTTATTTATGATAAAAAAAAAAGAAGAAACATAATTTTTGATCATGAAAATAAGTATGATTAGATAAAAATTGTCTATCTATTTTTTATAAGAAAAAGTTTAGAAATTCGATCATAATTTGATCGTACTAAATACGGCCCTGGTTATAAGTAGATATAGTAAACGCGGAACGGTGTACGCGATAGTGACAGCGTGGGCGATGGTACGTTGAGCGCGTTGGACGTGGAGACGTCATATCCGGGCGCGGTAGGTCGAGCCAAGGTGAGGAGAGGCCGTGATCAGCCCTCTAATGAAGATAATCTCGCCTTGCATTTTAAAGGACTCGCGGAGTATACGTTTACGCGTACTTCCCCAGAGTCCGGAGGCGAGCCCTTTTGTTTTGCCGCACAAGATGCCGGTCCTTTCGAGCGCAGGAAGGATAACGTTTAATGGCGAACATGCTCAATGTCGATTTTCAATGTCGATAAGAGAGGAAGACGTGTATCTTCGTTTGTCCTTCGAGGCAAGCCGACTTAAACGTTGTATTAATTTAGAAAATATGAGTTAGTAAAAGAATATGATAAAAAATACACATGTACCTGGTTCAAAATTCTTTTTCATCCTTCGCCATTGTCTCGCATAAACCAAGGCCGAACAGCCCGCTACCAAAAAGAATACCACACAGGCGCATACCGCGAGTACAAGGGCGGCAGTCTGCCAATCCCATGAAAGAGTTCCTTCGATGTTCGATTTTCTCCTCTCTCGAGGATCATATGGCCTCTGCGAAAGTAAAACGTGTGTCTCTAAAATGTTTGCATATAAAAGCCTCGTATATTATACTAACCGACAACTATCGAAATTAAAAAAGAGAAACTTTAGAAGTCTATATACGCAGTTACGATTCTCGTTCTTTACTTTTTGTTCTTGAGAAGAAAACTCGTCAATGTCTCCCACGTTTATTTCGTCGTCGTAAGTAGCGTCGACGAGACTTCTCGTTTCCTGTCTTAACTCCTGTTGATGTTGTTGCTCCTGCGATTGTTTTTGTTGTTGTTCTAGATCCGGAAATCGCCAAAGCATCTTTGACGTCACCGCTTCCAAACGTCTTTGCCCATTCTCAGGTCTCTTCCTCGTTGAAAGAAAAGACCAGTCAAGTTCCAAAGCTGAAAGTGGTCCACATATCGCGTCTTGATGCACGGCGCAAGGGCTCAATGTGAACTTTGGTGCGCATCTTGTGCAGGGCCAACAAGATGCACGTTCGGTGGACCAGAATTCTAGACCTGGCTTACACACAGGGTACTGGGAACCGGATATCGCGCCGACGAGATCACAAACACCGACGAATAACGGCACTAGGGTTACCAGTAACCCGCAACAAGATTCCTTTGGCATCACCTGAAAATACATTACAATGACAATTGTTTTTATGTCAATTGAAAGTTCTTGTTCAAAAGGTAATTGATACATAGAAATTCGTTCATTTCTTTGACCTATACCACGTGACAAAGGATCTATCGTCTCACACGACGATTATAAAACCGTTGTTGTCATTATAATGCGTAATGAATCGCCATTGTTGGTATCCTGCGTACCAGTTTGGCATTATAGATCGTGTTACTTGTAATCATTGATTACTATACATGTGGTTAACCAATGAATACATTACTATCGGTTTACATTAGATTGTTATTTCTTAGATTCTTTCTTAGATAACTTACATTCATATAGATAAAAAATGATTTACATATATGTATATACTTAACCATACATGCAACACTTGAAATTGATGCAATTTATAAAGTACTCGTCCCTTTGTTTCTTGTTTCCGAATTTTATGCATGCGTGATCAGATTACATATGTGAGCATAAACTTAAACCAAATGGCTTGCCATTATTCAAATTAATCGACGTGAGTAGCCGGTACATGCCTCGATGTAAAGATTACGTTAGCACGAGCTCTTTTCGCGTATTTCAAACGTTTTATGCAAATAAATAAGCTCGTCTCTTTTTCTTTTCTTTCTCTCTCTCTCTCTCTCTCTCTCTCTCTCTCTCTCTCTCTTTCTCTCTCTCTCTCTTTCTCTCTCTTTCTCTCTTTCTCGTAGAAACTTTAACAATGGTTGAATTGTTACATAGTTCAGAGAAGTCGCTGTTCGTAAGAATTTTAAAGATTCATGACGACGCATAAAGTGGGAACGTCCAAGTATTCTTATTGTACCTTGTCTCCAAAGACATCGAGTAGTTCTTTCCAAAGTATTGAAGTCACGTTCGTGTTCGCACGTAAAGCACAAATACAAGTTCTACGAATTGACTTCGTTCTACGATCAAAATGAAATTTCTCGACATTTGTAGAGAAAGAAAAAGAAACATAGACGAAAACAAAAAAACAATAAAATTTCTTGTAAATTTGTGATCTTTTTCTTTTAAAATAAAATTCGGCACAAATACACGCATACAGATGCATTGAGATCTACGCATGAGACGAATAGCAGATCTTATATGTTTGATTAGTGCGCTATAAACTGCACGTCATTCAGTCTCCACAGGGAGTTTTTAACCCCACGGAGATAGCAAGGGAGAATAAGAGAGAAAGAGAGAATGTTGAAAGCCAAACGTCGATCGCAACCGATCGACGTAACTCGTCCGTATAAAGACTCTCTTTAAGCGGCAAAAGCGTTCGGACTGTTTCCACTTCCGGCTCGTTCTCGATGTAATTACATCCGCAGTTGAATCGCGATCTATCTACGTCATCTTTGATACACGAGTCTGTGCTTTCATGCGCGTACATTACAAGTACTTACGAATGCGTTCGTGTCTATTATAAAGCATTCTCTTGAAACTTTTCTCATTTTGTACAAATTAAAAAAAGAGATCGAAATCTTAGAAGTAAAAAAGAAAGAAAAAATTAGAACTATTGGTAGGAAGAGATTCGTCGTAATCTCTTATATATCTAAGTATATAAAATATATACATTGAATTATAAAAATGTACGCTAACAAGAATTCGTAGAAATTCAACAATAAAATTGTACATTTCCTTAAAAACAGTTATTTGCCACAACACATAATATGTAAATGATTAAAGTGATTAGATATTAGCTTAGTAAAAGGAGGAAGTATCTCTTATGTTACTCTTTTCTTTCTCTTTGTAGGTTGTTATCCGGTTTGTGCAGTCACGAAAGCAAATGTGAAGTAGAAACGAGAGTAGCTGAAGAAAATACAATAAGTCGCTTCGCCATGTATGGTACTCGGTAGTTTCTCTTCGCCTACTTAAAATTGCCTGTGCGCACGTGTCATATTTCTCGAGGGCGCAACATACACACACATACATATATATATATACTCAATCATCGTCGTCGTCCTATGTACACAATAAATATTCGCTGGCTAGTTCGCTTTCTCGCGCGCAAACTCGACGCGCGTGTGCAGACAGCCGAAGCGCAATCAAAATGCAACGCTTCGATTCGCTCGCTCGTGAGAGTCGACGATGCAAATGCAATCCCTCCGCCGAATTCGTCTCTTCGTGATGAGGATTTCAATCTCTGTTTATTTTATTTATGGATTATCGAAGGCCCTTGCGCAAAAACATGCCTCGACTAATAATCTTCGGCATCTTCGAAAGAACGACGTAATAGATATCTCTTCTTACACGAAAACGATGTAAACATTGCGAATCTTGCAAGAAATTTCTTTTTTTCTTCTTGCTCATTTTTCTTCTTGCTCATTTTTCTTCTAACGTCTCGTTGGTATAATCTCTGCTATTCTATCGTATATCGCACGACATGCATGCCTAATATCATCGATAAGAGAAACCGTTAAGTACTTGTGTGTGTGTCCTCCATTGACAAGATTCATACTTTGAATTCCATTCGATATTAAATATTGAATCAGATATACGTGTAAAATTTAAGTAATCTGATTCCTCATTAATTTGTAATGCAAAAGAGAGAGAGAGAGAGAGAGAGAGAGAGAGGGAGAGAGAGGGAGAGAGCAAATATTAAACATCTTTAAGACAAAACTCGATGAATGGGATTCGGAAGGAGTGGGCATAGTTTGCTTCCATTGACACGATGCAAAAGATAGAAAGAATTTCCTCTTGCTTTTCTACGGTGTCTGGTATTGTTTATTTTCAAACGAGACTTCAATAAACATCGAAAAAAAATAACTTTACTTCGGCGCGAGCCATAGCCACGTGTTTCATGCACGTCAACCACCACGTAGGATACGATCGAGGAATTTGAATTTAACGCGATAAACACAAGCTAGAGTTCATTTCATTGGCATTCGTTTTGAAAATAATGCCTGTGGTATTTCACGCTTGAAATGTCTATTTTGAATTTTCTTTTAATACTTTGTTTTAGTGATTGGTCATTTAACGATAATGTCTTATCTACAATTCGAAAAATTTCACGATATTAGGATCATTACGATCGTTTAAGTATAATGCAAATCTTGCTCGTTGAAAGATCGAAGAATAGTAGTCCATATTTATTTGAATAATTTTATTACTATTCCGATAACTTTCATTGCTATTACTATTCCGATTAGTCAAATATTATATACTATTACTAGTATAATCTACTAGTAGATATATAATATTACTTCAAATGTACTAATGTATTTCTGTATTATACTTCATATATAATACTGTATAATGTACTTTAATTATTAAAACAATTTACTTTAATATTATAATGTATATTAATTATTAATATAATTTAATTTAATACTTTAGTACTTTAATTATATGAAATTATTTTAATGTACTTTAATACTGTTCAATGTAATCAACCTAATTCAACTTCTATTTACTATTTAAATAAGTATTACTATTTCGATAAAAATTATTCAAATAAATATTAAGTATTATTGAAATCTTGTTTGTTAGAAGATCAAAGAATATTAAATTGTCGCTAACGAACCAATACGATTACACCGAATTACATCCTAATTACAAATTCACGCGAGTTTCATCGTTGGACAATATTGTTCATCGTATAGTTTGTTTGAATCCACATTATACGAGGAATCGTAAGATAATTCTGTGAATGTTGTGAATTCGGTGAAATATACGGCACACTACACGGAAGAGCAAACACGTGTACTACTTGCATAATTCATAAACGCACGTTGTCTTCGCTTGTCTCTGTCATCATGTAAACAGTAGATCTTTTCACGATCTTTAAAAACGTTTATATTATTTAGGTATACATCTTATCTAGAATTTAATTCTAGAGAATATTTGACAACTTTATATATATATAGATTGTCAAATATTTCTGATAGATTCTTAAGTTATTCATTGTGACCAAGTTGAGATACATATAGGTTTCTACTGTCCTATTGAAGCAATATTGAAGTCGATACCCTTTTAACGATGATACCGGTAAAGATCAATTGGTTACAAGGAAGTTATAAGTTAGACTGAATCTAACCGGTCCTATAAAAATTTCATTAAGATAATTATAACACGAACGTTTAATGTATTTTTTCAATCATAAAAATTAAAAATATTGATCGATCGATCAATAAAAATACTTACGCTGCCTTCGATTTCGGCTCTGTCATGATGTAATCCTATTCCTCATCGTCGCGGAGTCGAGGAAGTTTAAAAATTTTTCTTTGCTTATTCTTTTTTTTTATGATTCTTTTTTAATCACGGCACCCAATTGAATACATGAAATTGATATAGAGTCTAGAAAATAAAAATTCACGTATCATTAAGGATGGTCTGTCAATTTTTGTTGATATTTGATTTAATGTTGTCGTAGTTCATGCACAAAAATAAAAAAAATTAATTCATTGTTATCACAACACACACGATCACTCTCTGTCTAATAGATTGTAGATAAGAGGAAGAAAGGAAAAAAGGAAAAGGACATTTTTACAAAATACAGATATGTGATATTTTTCTTCTTATCTCGTTGTATCTATCCTCGACGTTTCTTTCGAAGTACGTGCGTACTAATGCGCGGTCGCAACGCGACTAGTCCGACGAGTTATACTAATTTCCGCCCACGACATAACTGCGAGAGTCTAGAGTGAGAGAAACGAAGATAGAGACTAGAAGAGACGAGGCAAAGCGCATACGAGAGAGACAAGAAAGAATGAAAGAAAGAGAGAAAGAGGGAGATGGTAAAAACCGAGGTCGATGGGGTGGGGGGAGAGAGATCGTAGGAGAGGAAATCTCTGTCGGTGGAAAGAAAGAAAGGGGTGGGGATGGGGGGAAAAGAAAGGAAGAGAAAAAGAGAAAGAGAACTTGGAGGTGAAGTAGTTTCTCGACGGGTTCTCTCCAACTAGTATTATATATATAGATATATAATTCTTACCTGGACGATCAACCCTACTTCTTCCCAAGTGACCACCATTCCTTTAGTAGGCTGACCGATGCATCTCTGGTAATAACGAAGGAGCAACCAGTTTCTAAATCGTCTACGTGCTTGAATGCAGAGAGATAATATCTTGGATATGTCCATCTTATTCTTTTTTTTACCTGTTCTTTCGAAGAAAAAATATTTTATATTATATCATTAAAATGGATACACTTATAAATCAAAGAATTAAAAATAATATTTATATACTCGATATATTTATTATACATACCTTATTGTATCTGCATTTAAAAAAAATTTTAATCTCATAATTAAAAACCAATTTTAATTAAATTCTATACAAATAGGATATTTGAAAAATAGCCTGAAAAAGGGACATTAATTTCCTTATATTAATATGGTTTCTAGCAAATGATATAAATTGATTAAAATAAATAATTATGAATGAATTCACACATTCAAAATTCATGTGTGGTATAAAGTGCCTTTTTTGTTCAAACAAATGAAAAAATTTAAGGACGGAAGAGTAGGAATGTAAGAAGTTAACAGTGACGATACACAGGCATACGATGTGGAGCGTTTTAACCCCTGGGATTTCAAAGTATGACTTCGCACAGGATCTGTCCCCACTTCCTGTTTCATGTCGAACGATTTCCCCGAGACAGGATATCCCAAAGTACTCTATGATCTCCATGCAGCCGCATTTAGTAAGACAGACAGCATCTGGACTTGGTCTGTCTTTGGTATGCCAGTTTGTCCTCGCTACGCGATCTTCGCTGTAGAGACTTTATTTCTCCCTCTTTCTTTCTCTCTCGACGTTATATCTCCCATCTCCTTCCTGCATCTCGTGCCGACCTTTCGTTCTACGTGACTGGAATTTCATGAAAACAAAGATAAAGATCGTCATCCTAATAACTGTCTATATCTCAGTAATAGCGCGCTTAGGATCAAACGGCGATGAAAAGTTAGATAAAATGTATAAACGATTTTTTAGATCTTCCATAATGATCCGATATATCTATGGTAAAGCTCAAGAATATATTATGAGGTTTTATGTATAAAAAATTTGTTTTCTTTTTTTTTTTTGTTTATTTTTTATATTCATATAAGAGGATGCTCATAATTAATGATAGTGATTATTACTTTCTTTCGAATCAAATTCATAATAAATATTTACATTTTACAAAATTACCTCTTAATTCGATATATAGAAAACTCCAAGATTACGTATGTACGTTTTTGACTGTCCGAGGAGTCGAGATGTAGGAAAGGAAAGGAAGTACCAAAATAGATCGAATATTCTTCATAATTCTGATCAAAAAAAGCGCCTGTAGCTAGAAATACATATATCGCTATCGTATTTAAAACGAATATCCCTTTCATTTTCTACTTTCTCTTTCTCTCTTTCTCTCTCTTTCTCTCTGTCCTCTCTCGTTTCCATTAACTTTTCTTAAGTACAATTTTCTTTTTTATCGTCTACTTATTTACTTTCTTATTTCTTCATATAAAAACACAAATAATAAAGAAATATATGAGGAATAACTTTAAAATATTATATTCAAAAAATTTTTAATGAACTAGCATAAAACATATGTACAAGATACACAATCGAAGCGCGGTAAAAATACTTGAGATCAATATTAAAAATTATTATTTAAAATAATATCTCATTATGTTTTGTTTCTGCATTTGAATTTGCATAAGAATTATAATAGATATATAATACTTTTTTCCGATAAAATCAAAGTAAAAAATTTAATAAGTTTTATAGAATCGTTACTAATAATATTGGTTACAAGTTGTTGACTCGCTTTTCTGGGACAATATGGCGGTGTACTAGTTAATAACTTAAACGACCGCTAGTGAGCGCTCTTGTATCTCGTGTTGTAGCATGAAATGGTATAAACAGTATGCGACATTCATAAATCTTAAGTAAATCATTTGATAATATAAATGGAAGAAGTGTTTTTCCTGCTATCAAGTAAAATACGACGTAAAAATGAGTGCACGAATTAGTACAAATACTGGTAATATTAATATAATTTTATTAATTGTTTTGAAAAATATGTATCTGTACATATAATCACATAGTCATGTTTTTTCTCTGCTTTTAAGAATTTTGTTAATTCGTTATATTTCTCAAGTAATAGCGTTTAAAAGATCATTATAACCTCTTTTTCGTATCTTTTAAATCCAATAATTTATTCAAATATAATTTCTATATATCGTATCGACTTATATTAATTTTCAATTTTAACAAAGTATTTTTATATTTTTCGTTTTAAACTGATTTCGCGATTTGCTTACGTGGCTAACTATGTAAATTAATATTATTATATATTGTTTTAAATATTATTTATTATGAGCCTGTAATTTGTAACATTTTATGTCATTTTAGATTGTATTGTATTATTTTTACAGTAGAGTCAAGAAAAATGAATGAAGAATCTTCAACAAAACGGGCTATATTAACAGTTAGTTTGGTATTCGTTGCATCACTAACTGCTTTGTCTTATGTCTATATGAGTTTTCCAGAATTAGCAGAGTATGAAACATCTTTTGTATAATTTGTCATGTTCATTAAATTAAGATAAATTTTTTTCATATTTCTTTATATTTTACAGGGAAGAAAAACAATATATGAAATTACCCTTTCATATAGAAGATGCAAAAAATCTTGGAAAATTATTAGGGAGATATAAGGATCTCTATTATTTTGAAGTACTGGCAGGACTCTTTGTTACTTATATATTGTATCCTTTGTCTTAAGTATATTTTATATTTCATTAATTCGATAAATATCTCTCATATTGTTTTCCTTACATATATGTATCAAATCAGTTTGCAAACATTTGCAATTCCTGGATCTATTTTCCTATCTATATTATCTGGATTCTTATTCCCTTTTCCTATAGCACTTTTACTAGTATGTACATGCAGTGCAGTGGGTGCAACGCTTTGTTATCTTCTGTCATCGTTATTAGGAAGAAAGTTATTATATAAATATTTCCCAGAAAAAGCTAATGAATGGACAGTGATGGTAGCTAAGCATAAAGATCATCTTTTAAATTATATGCTATTTCTTCGAATAACACCACTCCTACCTAATTGGTTCATAAATTTAGCTAGCCCTGTAATAGGAGTCCCTATAGTACCTTTCACAGTGGGCACATTTTTTGGTGTTGCACCACCATCATTTGTTGCAATACAAGCAGGACAAACATTACATAATTTAACGTCGTCTAGTGATGCATGGTCCTGGAATAGTATGATTATTTTATGTATTTTTGCATTGCTTTCTTTAGTACCTGTGTTATGCAAACAAAAACTCAAAGAAAAGTTTGAATAAATTGGTAGTGATAATTATTTATATTGTGACATTCCCCAGTGCTGCTTGCTGGAGATGCATTTTATGTTCCTATTTAGGAATATATCATGTTAATAAAGTAATTATTAAGAAAACTGTGAATAATTTAAAATTATTATTTAAGAGGATATATTTTTTATTCCTCTGCATATCTGATTATTTTCAAATTATATTAATAGATTCAATTATATTAATAGAGAAAATTTATTTTTAATCCGATGTTAATAATACATTAACTTATTATATCATATTTTTTAGTTAAATTGCATATTAATCCAAATTACAATACTTCTTTTATTTATTTTATTATTCTTTTGATATCTACAAATATGTCTATTTGGCATATTGGTCTGTTGTGTTTCTTAAATATGTTAAATTCTTTCTTGTAGCAATTTCTAATTTCTTATAAAATGTTTGCATGTGGCTTTTTTCATTATATTTTTCATTATATTTTCATTGTATAAATTATAGTATATGTAAATAATTACTAAAAATATAAGATAAAGCATTACATATATATATCAAAAGGATAAATTATTGTCTGAGATAAAATAAATTGTGATGATACAAAATATAAAATTATTTATTGTACAAACTTTGGCAAAAGTATTATATTGCACCTATTTATTATTTATTAATCTTAACAAAATTTATAATTCTAACAAAATGAAGTAAGATAACTTATAGAAATAGTAGTTGAATTAGAAACTGGTAGACTCATTGGACGCCAATACCACCAATTATACCATACTAAAAGAATTATAAAAATTAGTAGGTTTCCTTCTATTAAAAATAGACCATAGATATAAAAAAGAAACATACATGTGTATCCATTTGAAAGAAGAATTGTAGAAGTTTTGCAATTTTGTTGACATTCTAAGCTTGGCATCATCTTTATTAACCTTGCTCCATCAGTAAATCTTAATATAACATTACTGCACTCAGGTCTCGGCTGAAATAAATTCATAGAATTTCTTATCTTTTTTAATCTATTATTTCATTTTAATATTAATTTAATACCAATGAATAAAGTGGAGAGTTTGCTTCATCAATAAATATAAATTTCTCTATACTTTGACCCCACCAATTAGGAGTTTCCATAGGTTTTGGGAACAATTTCCGTATAATCCTTCCAGGTTTCATACGATTTATTCTCCATGTTATATGAGTCGTAAGGGACTCAGAAGGATAAATATCCAATCTTTTATCCATAACATCATGGATGGTGCTATACGATAAGATCATATTTTGATCATTTATAAAATAATAATAAAGTCAAACATAATTTATCAATATAACTTACCGATATGCATCATTATTAGAAAATATTTTATTAGAATCTTCTTTAAATGTATTATTATTATACCAGTACATCTCAAATAAATCTTGCATATTAACAGCTACATTATTTTCTGCTTTTGTATAGGGAATGCCAATATTAAATGTTTTAGTTATATTGTGGTTTGTTAGATCAGGTACCGAACTCATGATACTACATGGCCAACAATCCATATCGCTAACATAAAAAAATTGATTTTCAACTAAACACCATTCATCATATAATTCTATAAGGACAAAAAAAATATAAAGTAAATAATATTTTAATAATATATTTTAAATATTATATCTATTATTTATTTTTTAATACTACCTGACAACATTGGATACTTTTCAATAATTGGTAAAGCTATTTTACGCAAAATTTTTAAACCAGGATAAATAGAACTCTGCAGATTTCTCAATACCATAGTATTATAAAAAGGATGATTATATAGGCCAATGAAAATAATTAATAATACACATATAAATGTTGTAATATATTTTAATAATTTTAAAATACTCCAAGTTTTTTTACTATATTTTATCTCAAGCATTTGAAAACACTTGTTAAATATCTCAGTGGTTTGTGATTCTGATATATTATGTTCAAGAGCATATTGTTTGATAAGTCGTATTTGTTGTTTATATGCACTTAAATTAGCCATTTTTTAAAACAAACTATTCAAATGTTGTAATAAATGTAAAAACGTATTAGAAATTAGAAGAAAAGGTTATGAAATCACAAGCGACAATTGTCTCATTCTATGTTACTGATTTATTAAGGGGAAACAACGTTTAAATAAACGTAACTTTCTTTTCGCTGTGTTCACTTTTAAAAATACAAATGGCATTCGTATCAAATAAATAAGAAACGTTAGATTTAAAAAATAGTTTCATTGAATATATTATTACGAATTAAATTACAAAATACGTATCGAAAGCTCAAGGTCATAGGTTAAATCATGTCACGAACATATTGTACAACTCTTTCACTTTTATCGTTTTTCGAAATTGTAAGATTGACATATTTTGGCGGGCTTAAAATCAGCCAATGAAAATTTATAATTCAAAATAATCGCAATAGTCGTAAAAAAAGTTGCGTCAATATTCAGACGATTGTGACAAGTGATGGACATTTCCGATACTTTGAATGATCGAATTCTTGAGAAAGATCATGCTCTTCATTTCTCTTGATTCTTTGTTAAGAAGAAAATGTTATATATTTTTTAAGATTAACATGAAGGAGAATTATTGTGACATACGGTGAAATTATAATACACGAAAAAAGCTTTTATTGGTACATATATCGGCTATTTACAGTGTTAATTTAATAAGCTGTAATAATATATACACGTATGCACACGAATTTGGAGGTTAGAATTCGTGCTCTCAGCATTGAACACTATGAAGACTTTCTTCGCTGAATTTGGAGTGAATGGCGAGAGTGTCTACGAGTATCAACGTTCATATCTGTTTATGGTGAATAAAAACACTGATTTATACTTTACGCGCATATCACATGCTCGAATTTCTATTCCTACTTCAAAAGTTAGTCGAACATACTTAACAACGTACCGTAAGCATATAAAAAATGCATAAAGGGAAATAATAAATATTAATTACGATAAAATTAATTACGATGAAATAGATGCATTTATTATGCTTCCATACATTCATTAAATAAACATTTATCTGATATTGTATTTGTGCATTTCCTGGAATTAATACAGCATGATTATGCATTAGAATGATTAATTTTAAAATATCCTTCAAAGGAACACAATGAAAAATAAATGTAGAAATGAAGAAATATATAATTGTTAATATTAAATATTTCTTAATAAATGATCATAGTCAATAAATATAGTACAATGTATAATACATACAGTGATATCATGTAAGTTTTTTGCTATTAAATTTTACATACAAACTTTTTACATGCACTATACTTTATTAAATAATTGAATATATTTTTCAGATGTTCTTATATCTATGCGAAGTTTGTTGTAAAAATTAATATTATGTTATATTATTAGTAAATTAAAAGAGCATTATATTAATAGAGAAATTCTATGTGATGTTGTATTATCAAAGTATAATTGTATACCAATGCTCGATATAGTAAAGAATTTATTTATTATTAAACAATGTCAGTTCCCTCTTGTTCAACATATACAGACTTACATATCTCAAAAAGTAAGGAAGAAACAGTATATGCAAAGTGGGAACGATTTACTAATTGGGTGCATTGTATATGTATCGTTACTTTTGACCTTGAATTAGGTCAAGCTATAGAGGTAACTGTATAAAAAATTTAATATATCATTGTGCCTATATTGTGCCTCCTTTAATTAAAATATTTTTGCGAAATAGGCGGTTTATCCAAATCATATACAACTCTCTGAACAAGAAAGATCTAATGTATGTTACTTAGCATTTCCTGATTCTAATTCTGGTTGTATGGGAGATACTCAATATCATGTAAGAATAAGACAAAATGGAAATATGATTCAAGACACACCAGCTTTACAGGAATATAATAGAAGAACACCTTGTTTTCTACAATGTGATAAGGATTATTATTGGGGCTATGTATATTTTCGTCAAGTTAAAGACAAATCTTTACCAAGAGGATATTTTCAAAAAGTAGAAAGTTTTAAGAGAATATGCATATATTTAATTAATAAAGCACACACATGCATATATACATATATATTATTTTCAGAGTATCGTCATCATCACAAAACTGCCATTTATCAATTTATTCTGTGAATTGTGTGCTTTGATTGCACCAGAGTTTTTTGATCGTGGTGATGCAGTCATGGAAGCAGTTGTACGAGAGATAGATCGTTGGCCACTTCCTGGTCCTGGTCAAATTGTTCATTTACCTCTTATGGGTGTTTTATTTCAGGTTTGCACTATTATATAAACATTTATTCAAAACTTTTTTATATCTATAAATAATTTTTTTTTTTTTTTTAATAGTAGCTATATTACATTTTATTGATTTTAGACATACATTCCAAATCAAAATTATAAGGCTGCTGTACCATGTATTGCAGCAATGGATCATGCACCAAACGTGCATGCAACACGAAGATTAATTTTAACTTCTGCATACGAAAGTGATATGTTCAAAACTTTAGCTAGTGTAGTGAGTCATATACATTTATTGTGGGAGTTAGTATTACTTAGTGAACCTATTGTAGTAATGGCTTCCTCACCAACTACATGTTCAGAGATGGTTCAAGCACTTATTGCGTAAGTACATAGGTAAAAACTCATGATCATTGTGGAAAAATTAGGAATTACTAATGATCTGTTTTATTAGTATGATAACACCATTGAAATACTGTGCTGATCATCGTCCATATTTTACGATTCACGATTCTGAATTTAAAGAATATACCACGGATGCTCCTATTCCACCTGCTGTAATACTAGGTGTCACGAATCCATTTTTTGCCAAAACTTTACAACATTGGCCTCACATCATTAGGATAAGTAATGGTGGAACTAGTGGTAAGTTTTCAACAGATGAAAATAAAGAAAATATATGTGTATGTGTGTACATTATTTATATATTTCAGAAACTCAAAAATATAGAATAAAAAAATCAGAGAATCTCAAGGTATTAGATTCAAAACCAGGTGTTTATACACAATACAAATCTTTTCTGCAAAAAGATAAAACAATATTAAAAAAGCTTTTGAGAGGTATTCAAACAAAAAGACCGGGTGAAGCACAAACAGCTCTTTTGAAACGTCACTTAATGGAATTGACTGAAAGTTTTATGATTCCTTTAGAAAGATATATTGCAAGTCTTATGCCTTTACAAAAGGACATATCACCCTTCAAAGTAATAATATTTCAATTCATATAAAAATCTTTTACTGATTAAAATAAATAAATTAATAAAAAAATTGTTTATCTTAGGCGACTCCAATACCACAATTATTTAATCAGGATGACTTTTTAGCTACGTTAAGTAGTTTGGGACCTCAATTAACTACAGGTATAAAAGGAGATTGGGTGGGATTATACAAACGATTTTTTAGATCACCTAATTTTTCGGGTTGGTTTCATGCCAGATATACAGAACTAGCTCAAAAATTACAAGTGATACAATTGGAAGCATTATCGCAAGCTGTATGTATTATTGTTGTTCTAGTAAAAATTGCTAGCTAGCACATTTATTGAATTCTATTAATGTGTAGGACTTAAAAACATGGGTACGAGGAAAGCAAGAAGTAGAAGTTGTGGATATGATCCTTAAAATTCGACAAAAATTGGAGAAAAGTTGTATTAATGATATATCCATTGATGATACAATCAGAAAAAAACTTCAAGAAAGAATAAATGACATTACGCATACATTGCCAGATGATTTACAAGTTATTTTAAGCCACAAGTCTTGACAATACGATTATATTATTAATTTTAAAACTCGTTAGTAATTCTATTTACTGCTATTAGTTTAATTGGGAACCAACATCATATGCCAATGTCGATGTAAATGCATAAACAAAATTAAGCTTCCAATAATACATGAAGCTTCTAGATTTTTAAACATTAATGACTATGATATAAAGAAATAACGTGAATCATATACATATGAAAGATATAAAAGATGTAAATTTAAATGCTGACTGAACTTGCGGTAGAATTTTAGAAAGGTTTTAGTTATGCTTTATTTCTTTAATGTAAGTGTGTATATATATATATGTATATAATACTCTTATTATATATATAATAATCTTATTATATATATATATATATATATAATACTCTTTAAAAATACTTATAAAAAATGAATTATATATTATCTAGTTTATGAATAAGATAAGAAAAGAACTGTCTTTAAAATGTTTAAAACTTTTTAAGTAACTTCCATTTACACATATAATATTTTTTAATCCATATTATTTTTTATATATATTATTCATGAAATCTTCTTTTAATTGGAAAAATTCGTGTTTCTTTAATCTTTGAAATTTGTAAGGTCATTATTCATCCTTGTTTTATTCCTTACAATATTAAAACTCTTGCATTCAAATTTGATATTATATACTCATATCCGCGTGCCGGTTTTAATTTTATTTTACATATAAAATACTCTATTAAAATATTAAGAATCTCTCCAAATAAATGTGTAACGTGAATTCAAAATTCACTTTATTATAATTGAAAAAAAAAAAGATTGAACATGTGGATTTGAGACAAGAATTGTAAATATTAATGAATATTAAGAATGGAATAAAAATTTATTTTAATAATATTCTACTTTATTATTATACAGGATTTAATAGAGATGACAATTCTTATATAAAAGCAGTATATTTTTTCATATATCAAATTTGGCGTCACGTAGAGTCGTAAAATATAAAAAAAATTTGATATTCTCCTTAGAGTAACACTGTATTCGGATTGTAGTATATTTGAAAACGTACATTAAAACACTTATTAATTTTACACAACTAACAAGCATGAAATGAAAAATAAATATTTTGATTTTATTTGCTTTACAGATACACATACTACTGTACATATTACATGATCTAGGAATAGAATGTACAATTGCTATATATATATGTTTGTGTGTCATACATAAAATTAAAATTTGTTAGTTTATTCAGCGAGTTTGGTATGTTTATTCAGTTTTTTGTTTCAATTATGCATTGCTTGTTTAACTCGTGTATATTGATCATTGTATATGATCATTGTATATTGATCATTTGTACGAAAAAATTTAAAATATCTTAATGGTTAAGAACAATGTTTGCAATAGTAGATGGACTTAAAATTTCAATCAAATAACCATCTGGATCTTTGATAAAAGCAATGCCCTTCATTTTACCATCGTTAGGTCTTTTTGTAAATTCAACATTAAACTTTTCAAATCTTTCACATGCTTGTTCTACATTATCAACAGCAATTCCAATGTGACCTAAATTTAATAAATAAAATGTTAACATTGTTATATACATTATTTTTTAAAATACTGTTATAATTTTTATAGATACATATAGAAAAATTCATAAAAAATATATGCTTTACCATATCCTCTAGGATCAGAATTCCCATTATGATATTTTGCATCTGGATCAGTTTCTGTACCCCAGTTGCTAAAACAAAATGATCATAAAGAGTTATATCAATTACTGATTCATGTTTATGCTTACTTATTACAATACATACTGGGTCAATTCTATAGTAGCTTTTCTAGAAAAGGTCCATTCAATGCTTTCTCTTCTGTCTGTTGGTATATCCTTCGGATTTTCATAACCAAGAAAATAAATAGAAAATTTCATTTCAGGGAAGTCAAGTTTTTGTAACAAGTGCATTCCAAGAACTTCTGTATAGAAAGGTAATGATTTTCTTGGATCTTTAATACGATACATTGTTTGTTGCATAATATAATTATTTGTTACTGGATCTGCTTCCTTACAAAGCTCACGAGCTTCGCTGTTGGTTAATCCAGAAGGCTCGCCCATCTGAAATAACATTTTTTTATAAAGTAATTAATAATTTATTTTTTTTATATTTATAAAGATAGTAACATTTTTCAATATTAATTGATTATCTTATAGATAAAATAACATTATCATTCAAGGTCATAATACTTTGTAGAGTCTTTAAAAATGTAATATAGATATATACGTTATAAAAATACGAATGTTTGCACATTATAATTACAAGATATAATAATATAATAAATACAGATTTAATAGAAATACTGTAACTTTGAAAATCCTATGTTTTGATATTATAGTAAAGGTTAGTTACGTGTCTGCCTATATTTTATATTAAATTATAACAGTTCATATAATAATTTTATCTCAGAAAATGCTTGCGTTATATAAAAAGAATAAACGATGTCTTATTTACTTCTTACCTTTTCTGAAGTAGCGAAAAAGTAAAAATTAATATCGTTCACTCACAAAACGGAAGTGCGCTTATGATTAAGGATTCACGTTGTATCGTACGAGTTAAAGTATCTTTCATTAACCTATAGGTACCGTCTGCTTCATTTATCTTATCTGTCAAAACTGACAAATCAAATAAGGTAACGTTTTCCTGATTGATTTGTTAATTATTAAGTGTGTTATATCAAAAATGGCACACTGGTTTCATCGTAATAATTTAAAAGCGACAACAAATCAAAAATTTGAATTTAAAATTAGCAATCCTACAGACGCTACTAGGAAACTTTGTAGGTTAGTATATTGAAAGGAAAAGTTATTGTTACATATCTTGATTTATTTTACAAATATAAACAATAATTTTTTTTCTTATATTTCAGTGATTTAAAATTATCTAGACATCGTCTACTAGACTTAATAAGAAATGCTAACAATACGAGCGATTCTATTGAACCAGCCTTCTTGAGTTATCTCAGTTTGTTGTATGGATTTATTTGGGAAATAAATACTTCTGAGGAATATGTAGGAAGGCCAAATCTTAGTAAACTCAGAAATATTCTTGTATTCAAATGGACGCATACATTACTTGGAACAAATACCTTGTAATGCATTTATCCATAAACTAAATTAGGATATTATAAACTAAATTAATATATAATTTATTATCTAAGTTTACATCTTTTTTTATAGTTCTAATGCTGATTCAGTTTATGAAGCAGCTAACATGAGTGTAAATGTGGGTCTTTGGTATATGAAACATGCAGCAATGATTGCTGCAAAGGATGAGTAAGTATTTATATAGGAAAAATAATAAATTTTTTTTAAACATTTTTTGTTACGATACAGCATAACAATGGATGAGGCAAAAAATGTACATAGTATGTTAAGACGTGCTGCAGGTATATTTACATTTGTACAAACTGAATTTCTACCTCAATTGGCAAATCCTCCACCTTTAGGAAGTGATTTAGATCCACGTCTAATAAATGCATATGTAAATCAATGTACTGCAGAAGCGCAAGAAGGTTTAATTAGTTTTTCAAGTTTATATATTTTCTCAATCAATATAAACATTTATTAAATTATTATATAAATTATATTTTAGTAACTGTGGCAAGAGCAATGGAGTTAAAACATAATGCAAGTTTAATATCAGCATTGGCAAATGAAACAAGTAAATTGTTCTTAGATGCTGCTAACACATTACGTCCCTTTAAGCCAGAAATATCTACTCAATGGATTAAATACTTAGAACTAAAAGCAGCATTTTATCAATCCTATGTAAGATATATATATTGTAAATTGTATCAATTTTAAATACAAAAGTATATCTGATTCAGACATGTTCTTACAGGCCTATAATTACTGTGGAGCAAATTTATTGGCTATGGATAAATGTGGGGAAGCAATTAGAGCACTACAAGAGAGTGATAGTTGCCTTAAGAAAGCAAAAGTATTATGTCAAGAATATGGTAAAACAAATGGTCCTGCACCTCGTGTAAAACCTGATCAACACACTGTCTTTAAAAGATTGGCTCCTACAGTAAAACTCACACTAGATAAATGTAATAGGGAAAATGGCCTTATGTAAGTATATTTTTAATAACAATATTTGTTTTGCAAGAAATAATTATTTATAAAAATAACAATAATTAAATGCAATTCTCCAGATATCATCATAAAGTACCAGGAGAAATACCATCTCTGGATACTAAAGCTACTTTTGGTCTTGTTAGTCCTATTGATTTTCAAATGCCTTCTCCTAATTCTATATGGAATTTAGGTGTTTACAAAATATTGGTTGGAGTAACTCCAGCTAAAACAGAAAAAGAACAGAATTTACCACCTGTTAAAGAAGAAACTGTTCATCAAAGTAGTAAGGAACCAAAAAATGAAAGTGGATGTGTACTACAATAAATGTTTTAATACACAAGGTAACTGTGTAAATACTTTACAAGTGTTTTAAATATAATATGCCTCTTTTATATTTATTATGGTATCGATTGCAAATTGTCATAAGCTTATAAACATTTCAAATTAAACTAATAGAAGTATAAATATATATATTCAGTTGCTTAGCCATTGGTGCTAATATATTTAGTTTTCTATATACTTGATTAATATATTTAGTTTTCTATATACTTGATTACAAAAAACATAAAATATAACACAATAAGAATTATTTAAAATCTTTTAATAATATACAGCAGTAGATCCGATCTACACGAAACTAAGCTTTTATATGTAGTGTGAAGATATGTATTATCATTGAAAGCGAAAAACTGTTTTATTAATGTTGAAAATATTGTTATTTTTATTATTATTGTTTTTGCTTAAGTATCGTTTAAGTTATTATGAACTGCTGATTTTCCTGTGATTTAAGACACGCACATACAAAATTTGAGCTAGTCAATTTTTATATAAATAATGCTTCTACATCTATAATTATGTGCAAAGTTATAATGAAAATTAATGTATTGTACACATTTCACCGAAGAACAATAACTTTTTTTTATATATTTTTAATAGGAACTATTTTCGAAAAAAGCATTTAAATCATGTTATGTAAGCTGTACATAAAACAAGTATTTAAATACTGCTCAGTTTTAAAATAGGAAATGCATGATAAAAATATATTATGTAAGAAGACTATATGTTGTGCACTTATAAGTTGATGAGCTTTATTATATAAATTTTTAGATAATACAATTAAGCTATGATACCTTTGTTATATTTTATTCTATTTACATTGTGACTTATTTGAAAGTTTTATTGATTAAAAAATAATTGTTTTCACAGATTATTAAAATGTGAACCATCGTGGAATTATTTTCTTGTGATAAAAAAAAAAAAAACATTGTAAGATTAATTTATGTATCTATATGTTAAAGAAAGTTATCTTTATTAAGATACAAGATAATTTTTCTTTCAAGTATTATATATCATTCTATAAAGATATTCATAAAATATTTTTTAAACGTAAAAATAAAATAATATTAAGAAAATAATTGTATGTCTACTAATTTCTTTAATAATTTGATTTTATAATTCTTACCAAAATTTATTTTTATATTAGATCTTAGATGTCTGTCCTTTCTCCTTCCATCTAACCAAAGATATCCGGTACGTCACAATGATATCGAATAAAGTTCGGTCAACTTCGGTTAGTCTGTTGCCACGCGCTTCCATGTGTAGAAGTAGAAATTATGCACATAAGAATGTAAAATTTCTAATAATTAGCATAGTTAATTTCACTTTCTGCTGCAGTGTCAGTGACTGTGAAATCAAATAAAATACAATAATAAAAACTAACGAAAGTTCCAAAATATAATGATTTCATTTTTATTCAAGAAAGAAGTTACAATATTGTGTATTATAGGTTACGGTTTCTCTCAAGTGTAGTGAAAGTATTTTGTGTCTTTGACCTAATTATTCATTTTTTATGTGTTGTATTTGATCATGGTATATCTCTAATACATTCCACAAGAAAATAATTCTATTTTTTTTCAAAGCACTATCTTAAGAACATTCGTGCGTAAGTTGAATTTATTACCATAATGAATAAAGAGACATATGACGTAATCCGTGTTGGATCTCGAAAGAGCGAGGTAAGTGTAATGGTATGTTATTTGTAAAAAAAAAAAAAAGTATAGGTGACGAATAGATTATTACGTGAATTTAAATTATACCAATTTTGCATATCGTCAATAAAACTTCTTATTAACAGATTGATATCTATTTTTATTTCATTTCTTTTCTTTTTTTAAGATTAAATTAATTTATTTTAAAAAAATAAAAAAAAAATAAACAAATAAAAAATAAAAAAATAAAAAGAAATGAAATAAAAATAACAAAATTTTCTTACATATTTAATTTATATCTTGAATATTCATTCTTATATTATTAATAAATCAGGACTTCATATATTTTCTTATTGTACTTCATGTTTAGTCAGCAATTTGTAAGATAATAATTGTTTTATAATGACAGAAAAAATTACTTCATACGAATTGTATTATAGAGAGAATTTCTTCTTATCATTGTTTTTTTTATTAGATATTTTTTACATAATATAATTTATAAACAAACTATCAAATCTTATTGCTTATTTATTAAATTTATTTTCTTTTTATGTTTTTAGTTGGCACTAATTCAAACTAGATATGTAATAGACAGTTTGAAGAATATTTATCCGAAAAAGAAGTTCGAAATAGGTGAGAAGAAACATTTTTCATGTAATTAAATATAAGGATTATTGATATAAAAAAAGAAGAAATATATGAAATAAATAATAATTTTTCTTTATATATAGATTTAAACATCATGACTAATCAAATATATTATCATTATTTATTATAGACTTTAATATATTACGTAACTCTTGAGGCACTTAAAGATAACAGCTTTGTTTCATATATATATATATATATATATATATTACTAAAAATGAAATAAAGCTGTTATCTTAGGATCTGTTATATTAGGATCTATATATATATATATATATATATATATATATATATATATATATATATTACTAAAAATATATGTGTGTGTATTTTGAAAAAAAATTTTTATTTATATTTATTATATGCTTTTAGTGACCATGAATACAAAAGGTGATAAAATATTAGATAAATCTTTACCTAAAATTGGAGAAAAATCGTTATTCACAGAAGAATTAGAACTTGCTTTAGAAACTGGCCGTGTTGATTTTTTAGTACATTCATTAAAAGACTTACCTACAATATTGCCACAAGGAATGGTACTTGGAGCAATATTGAAGTAAGTAGATACAAAGTAATACTATTAATAATTTTTAGTTGGATATTCTTAATATAACAAATAATATAACTTTGTATTTTAGTAGCGTTACATTTGAGTATGTTTAATTTATGTTATATATAAAATTAAAATGTGTTCATGAAAAAAAACATTGTCCTAATTTGAAGGTTTTTTTTTCTTTTTTCGTTTAAAATTTATTATGTTGTTTTGTTATTATTTTATTACAAAATAGTCTTGAAAATAAAAATCTCTTTTAGACGTGAAGATCCACGTGATGCAGTTGTAATGTCAAAAAAATATAAAGACAAAACATTATCTACATTACCAAAAGGAAGTGTTATAGGAACTAGTTCATTAAGAAGATCAGCCCAATTATCTAGAAATATGCAGCACTTAACTGTTCAAAATATACGTGGTAATTTAAATACTAGATTAAAAAAATTAGATGACGAAGACAGCCCATTTGCTGCAATTATTTTAGCCACTGCTGGGTTGAAAAGAATGGGATGGGAAGACAGAATAAGTCAGGTAATATTTCTATGGGATGATTACTTTCTATTAGAGTACATATTAAATATATGATTCTATTTATTTACAGATATTAGAACCAGAAGAAGCTTTGTATGCTGTTGGTCAGGGAGCATTAGGAATAGAATGCAGAGAATCTGATTGGAAAATATTATCTCTTTTAGAACCTTTGCATGATGTCGATACAACATTGAGATGTGTATGCGAGCGATCTTTTTTAAAAACACTCGGTGGTGGGTGTTCTGCACCAGTTGCAGTTTCTTCCTCTTTAACTGGAAAAGATTTAACTATTACTGGAGCAGTATGGTCCCTTGATGGTCAAACTTTAATAAAAGATACAATAAAAAGTGAACTTTATATACCAGATGATGATGGAGAACCTCCAAAGTAAGTATTTGTAAATATTATACAGTTTAATATATTTAATATATTTTATTACATCTACTATATATATTTTATATATCATTTATTGTGTTACATAGAAAATGCCCATATAGAGAACCCCGCCTATATTGCAGTGTTGCGCCAGGTAATATAAGTAGCCTAAGTCTTTTAGGTGCAGAACAATTAGGCAAAGATATTGCAGCAAAATTGATAAACAAAAATGCTCTTGAAGTAATGCTAAGAGCTAGAAACGAAATTTTAAATTCTGATTGAAAAACTACGTTAATTGTACGAACGAATTGTTTATTGTTCCTTAAAATGGTGCTTTAAAGAGATATAGAATTAAGAATGTAACGTAATTGTCAATTTTAGATCTTTTTTTAAATAATTATCAGTTAATTCAATTTTTATTTCTTCGTTTCTCCAATCAAGAAAACAATTTTTCATATTGTAATATATATATATATATAAAATATTTACGAAATATAAATAAATCCAATAAAATAATTAACGTTAATGATAGAAACAGAGCAGAATTCATATTGTAAATAAAAACTGATTCTTTAATGTAATTTGCGGATTCATTATTAGTACTATAACATGTATAAATTACTGAAATTTACATAAAACTTTTTATGTTTTATTCTAAGTAAATTCTCCAACTAAAATTTTGATTAACATATAATTTTGTACTTTTTAATATGAAAGTTCCATATAGTATATACACTGCCTCTTATCAAATTGTTTGAACATATGTGATGTAATTTCATGAATTTACGTATCAACTGTTCATCAAATACTTTTTTAGATAAAATACTACAAAAATATTATATTATAACTCTCTTTCATTATGAAAAATATAAAAATACCAGATATATAGTATTATTATTTAAAGAATATTAATCGTAAAATATTTTATATAAAATTTCTTTAGATTCAAGTTTTATTTAACAGCTTATGATTTTATACAATAATATAATTATACGTAAAAATGAGAAAAATAATGTAAAAATCTGTTCTTCGTAAATGTATATAAAATACATTGGAAATATAGAAGATAATAGAATTTGTACATACATTATATATTAATAAACAAAAGAGAGAGAAACGCAATACTTGAAATCTTGTATTTTATAATAATTAAATTAAAAAGCATTAATTAATTATTTTAAAATAAGCTATACCTGTTTTTATATTAATCAAACAAATATAAATTCTTGAATCTTATGTAACATTATGGTGAGTAACTTTGGTAATATTTTTTATTAATAACATTTAATTTGTGCTCATGCTTTATAGATACAACCATTTTGTAATCTTATCTGATAGAAACTGTATAACATCTTTATTGCTTACATAGTGCGCGCAATGTACTTTTATAAGAATATAGAATATTTTTTTTTTTTTATACAAAAAATAACTGTAATTGTTTTATGTGCTAGTGCCTATTATAGAAAATAATATTATATATAACTGTTTTAACATTCTGTTTGTTATAAAGATTCTTTTAATACAGAGATCATAAAGTGTTCATAAAGTACAGAATATCTTTATATAGATGCAAGCAAATGTTGAAAGAAACATCAATAATAAAAATAATACAATTGATTATTAAATCCTTTATAGTGTATTTTCTTATTGCATATAGATAAGCCAGATAATTAGAATTATCTAACTTAATGCAATTTATTCACAATTACTGAAAATCTTCAGTTAAATATATTTAATCAAATTATAGATCATATAGTCCCCTAGTACTTTTAATTTTATGAAACACAAATAAGTTTATTCTTATTCTATATAATTTATAAAGGAAAATGAAATATTTAATGACTAGAACTATTAGTCAATTAAAAATGTATGAAATAAAAGTATTTATACATGTAAATATAAACTTGTATTTATAATTGCAACTTATCATAATATAAAATGAATGTTTTTTACTACCTTATAAATTATATAAGATTATTATAATTACCAAAAAGTCAAGTTATGGTAGCGACTACAGTATGCAAAATGAGTGTATACATTTTACTAATGCCAAATTTTATTTAAAAATCCAATGTTTATCTATAATATTCTATTCAACATCTTCTTCTGACATTGCAGTTTGAGTAACTAGCTTCTGTAAAAGATATTGGAGAAACTTATTTACTTTTAATCAATAAGTATAAAAAATACCTTAAAACATATTTACATGGCCAACAGACGGTATTCTTTGCAACAAAAGATTAAAAATTTGAGGTGGCAGTGTTTTTTCAAGAACTTGCAATAAGTGACTAGGTTGGCCACAAACTGCAACTGCATTGGCTAAATGTTCTATTCCACTTTCTACATTGCCATACATAAGCATTTCTTCTCCGAGTTGTACCTATTAATAATCAATATTTTGCTTTTATAATACAGATATATTTTACATGGAAATATTTGAGTAATAATGTAATAATGTTTATATTAACCTCTTGCAAGAAGAATTTCTGTACTGTCTCATGATCTTTAAGATCTGGTATCTTAGAACTTGCTTTCTGTGCTTGTTTTTTAGCACGTCTTCCTAAAATAACAATAATTAACAGATCTGATAAAATAATAATAAATTGCATTTATTTTTTTATGTATAAAACATAACATATCAAATGTTTTAATTAAATATAGTTAAAATAATTTACAATGAGTTACCATGTAAATATCTATATGAAAATATTAAATTGAATATAAAAAAGAAATTAACAAAATGAATTATTTTTTCTTTTTATATAACTCCATAGTTCAAAATTTTCAAAATTATTTCACAATTCTATGTGAACACGTGAACAATTTATATAATATAAAAAGTGTAATTATTAAGACCATGTGAATGATATCAAATTGCTGTACTTACGTTCACGTAGTTTCTTTTTAAAATCTGGATCACTACGGCGTTTTTTATCAAAATAAAAACAATAGCCAACAAAAATACCGGCAATGCCAACGGCAATACCCACTGCAGCTTTTGAAATCATGGTCATTCTGATAAATAACTTTAAATAATATAATAGTGAAACTTATAAACGCCTCATTGCATCTTCGACCATCACGAAAAAGGCTATCTTCCCTCTAGTGTGTATCAGTGTGAACAAATTGATAATTAAGGCACGTTCTTTTGTGCGCTCACTAAAGCTGGTCATCCAAATATGCATTTTACGGATTGGTTAAACGTTCAACATTTTTTAACCAATCTGAACGAATTTTGAAATTATGCCTAGTTCATATATAAAGAAATGTATATTTTTAATAATAAATTCCTTAGAATAATATTAGCATATATACATATATATATATGTATATATATATATATATATATATATATATATATACATATATATTCATATATCTATATATGAAAACATTTTTATTCTGTATATTAATATTTTATATATTTAATTTATATAAGTGTACAATGTAAAGAGTATCACGCGATCGTGTAACAATGCGCTCTACGTTTGAAATTGAGAACTACTTTCCGCGTCAAAATATTTATACGAGTAATAAAAGATCGATAAAGGATATTTTTGTGAATTTATTTATTGCGTTTGTTATGTATAAAATAAAATAATAAGAAAACATGCCATTAATAAAGAAGCCTATGCGTTATGCTCATCCTGAAGGACATACAGACGTTTGTTATTATACTGGAGAAGAGTAAGCAAATAATTGTAAAAGTATTGTTAACCATTTTTTTTTTTATTGTTGTTAGAATATTTTTACAATTTGTATTTACGTTTAAGGGGAGGTCTTATTACTTGTGGTTCAGATGGAGATGTTAGATCATGGTTAAATTTAATGGATGATGATCCAGCGGCAAGTTGTATTGCGGAACAAGCAATAACAGTGATATCAAAGGTAATGAAATTTTATAATTTTTCTATTTTTCATAATAATTTCATAATAATAATGTTTGATATTTAAAATTAATACTTTTGAAATGGTGTATCAATGAAATTATAATATATTTTAGGAAGGGAAGATATATGTAGGTAATGATAATAATACCGTTCAAATACTTAATCATCCAGATCTTGAAAAAGAGGGTATAGTAACTAGATTTGCAGCACCAGTATGCGCATTAACTAGTACAGTAAATAGTAATTATATTGTATCAGGTGGATGGTATGTTAAAATTATTTCTTTTCTATAGTATTATAAACTTTATCTTTTATGATTGTTATATTATTGTATAACATACTCTTATATTTTTTAGTGATATGAGAATACAAATTACTAATATTAGTACATCGGATAGTATAGAACTCGAAGGACATGAAGCTCCTATATTAGGTTTATCTTTGGATCCAAAAGAAGAATTTGTTGTATGTCAAATATAATATATGATTGTAATTTATGAAATTTTCATGTACTTATAACATTAAATTAAATATTCCAGGCTTCTTCTAGTGCTGATGGTTCTATTAGAGTTTGGAGCATTAAGGAAAAACGTGCTGTTAACATTTGGAATAATGTTGTACCAAAGTGTAATTCTTTTTTTACTGCAAAGACATACTGTACACCTAGTTTTCATTGTAAAGATGGAAGTTGCCTTGCATATCCACATAATAAAGATATAATTATCGTAGAAAGATTAACTTGGAAAGAATCACATAGATTAAAATGTCCTACTTTGAAATCTGTAAGTTTTTATAATCTAATTTAATTTTACTTATAAAATCAATATATTTTTACAATATTTTATTTTTATATATAGGAATTTAGTATCTGCAAATTTTCTGATTGTGGTACAAAATTAGCTGCTAGTACAGTATATGGAGAAATCGTTGTATGGAGCACAGAAAATATGGCATTGATAGGAAATATTGAACATCCACAGAATACTAAAATCACTGCGTTGGTGTGGAAACATAATAAATCAGATGAAATTGCGTTCTGTGATATTTCAGGCCAATTAGGCTGCATTGATGTGGTATGTAAATAGATATATTTTAAATATAGAATGTATTATTATATTTGTTATTATATCATTTTAGATAGTTGATAAACAATCAGAAGATTTGGTAAGTGATGAACTTTCAACACATAATGAAATTCGTGAAACTACAGAATTTCCATTAAATGATATCAATTATGATAATGATGATGATGATGATGATGATGGAGAAAATGTAATAAGTTTAAATAAAATAAAAGCATCTGTAGAACGTGAAGATGATGAAAAATCTGATACATTAGAGAAAATGCAAGATGCCGTGGATAATATAAAATCTTTTATGCCAGAAATACGAATACAACCACCTTTTCAACCTGGATCTTCACCTATTCATTTATTATCACGATTTATGGTAAAATTATTTTTTTCTTATTAAAAAAATATTAATAAAACAAATATGTTTTAATTTGTATTTTTATTTGAATAACTATAGATGTGGAATGACATAGGAATAGTAAAGTGTTTTAATTCGGAAGATGGAGAAGAATCTAGTATAGAAGTAGAATTTCACGATGTTACAATTCATCGCAGCATGCATATAAATAATTATTTAAGACATACAATTGCCTCATTATCATCTTATGCTCTTGTGTTGAATTGTCCTTCACTTGAAGATATAGCAAGCAAACTTGTTGTAGTAGTATTACAAGGTTATCAAATTAATAATATATCGTACAAAAAATTCATACAATTTTCGAACTATTTTAATCATCAAATTAGCTATTTAATGTAACAGAAACACTTTAAACTTAAGGCTGGGGTTCTGGAAATAAGGAATGGTCGATAGAACTTCCAGAAGGAGAAGATGGACAATGTGTTACTGCAGGAGACAATTTTGTAGCAGTTGCTACTTCTAGAAGATATTTGAGAATTTTTATGATAGGTGGAACACAACGTGAAGTTATAGCTTTGCCAGGTCCTGTAGTTGCAATGAATGCATTTACCAATCATCTTGTAGTTGCTTATCACGATGGACTAGGTAAAATATGGAGAACTAAGTAATTTTTCAAAATATAAAATATTTTATACGTTTATTATTATTAATAGGAACGACTGGAGATCAACATATGAGTTTACTTTGCATACAAATTTTTGGAACACGTTTGAAAAATCAAAAATTAACTATCCCTCTTTCCCCATCATCAGATCTTATATGGTTAGGACTGTCTGATCTTGGATCTCCAGTTATAATGGATTCAGAAGATATTATAAAAATATATGATAAGAGATCTTCTTTATGGAAAGTTGTATGTGATATGGATAGACAGGTAAAAGATAATGAAATTATATTTTTTATAATTTCTTTATTAAATACTATATGATTTGAATAGGGCAAAGGTAAAGCTGACCATTATTTTATAATTGGAGTAAGCGAGGAACGCAGATCTGTTCGTTGTGTATTATGTAAAGGAAGTTATTATCCAGCAACGACTCCACGACCGATTATTATTGAAATACCTTTAAAAATTCCTCTTTGTGAACCTGAATCTGAAAAAACAGAAAAGGAAACAAAATTGTGGCAATTAGGAAGTCAACCGTTAGATGAAAATGAAGCAGTATTATTTCTTATTGCAGTATGTAGAATTAAGTTTCATTTTTTGTTTTTCTTTTTTCTTTCATTATAAAATTAGTAACAAATAATAAATACTTTGAATTCAAATAGTTGGCTTGTCGAAATAATGTAGAATATCGAGCAGTTGAATTATGTGAACAAATAGCATCACAAAAAGTATTAGATTTGGCGATAAAATATGCAGCACGTATTAATCGTACTGCATTGATGAAAAAATTGGAGTCCATTGCTGACATTAAAGAACAACAAGATGAACAAAAAGAAAGTAACGCTCAAAATGATATGAACAATCACGATGAGATAATAGTGGAGGATGCAGAGGAAATACTTTTAACTCCCGTAATAACAAAGAAACCAGATATAGAAATAAAGCCATTATCTATGAACGACGCTTTATCTACGAGAAGGAGTAATCCATTTTTAAAGAATGCGCGTTCACAATCGACAGCAGGTAAAAAGGATGACGTAAATGTAATCAATTTAATTTTTATGTTATATACAAGTTGTCCGTCCATAGATATCCAAGAAAATATTTCCCGACTGGTTGAAGTAACAAGAAAGTTTATTAAAAAAAAATTGCACTTTGCAATTAACTCAGAATTGTCTAAATTTTTTTTTAACTCTGTATAGATAAATTGTTCTTTCCAATATTTATATTACAGGATTAACTGGTCTCAATACTGCACAAGAAAAGCCTCAAAGATCTGTAACAGAAAAAAATCTATCTTCTAAATCAAAACCGAAAAATGAAGTAAAAAAAGAAACATTTGTCGGGTGGTATGCAAAACAAAAGAAACATTTACAAGAAGAATTTCCTAGTTATAAACCTGCTGAATTAACTAAGATAGCTTTATCAAGATACAAAGAAATATCTACAACGCAAGATAAAGAAGAACAATCCGAAGGAAAAAAACGAAAATTATCGAGTCCTGAAACGGAACAGAATAGTCAAAATAAACGATCGTATACTGAAAAATTAAGTACTTTCGCGTGCGAAAAATAAATCGTTATAAAAATATAAAATAATTATTTTTAATAATATTATAAAGCGTTAACATATTTTACATACTGCCACATTAAATATTTTTATATACTTTTAAGAACTTTATAATAATAGATTAAAAAAAATTTGATCAGTGAAGAAATGCAAATTTTTATTGATCTTGGTATTATATTCTTATATATTATATATATTTTTTTTTATATTCAATGTGAAAATTCGAAGGATGAAAATTCATGTCAATGTGACTGAAGCAAAAACCTCTTTTTGTTGTTCCGACCGATCTAATTTAATCTGTCGATAAAACAGATCTATGGATACTTTGGATCCGTTTTTAGTCTGTTGTAAACCTTTGAACAAGCGATACGTTGAATTTTAACAGTAGGAAATATTAATTTTAAAGAAGAGAAGACGAAATAAAAGGAAGAACAATGTTGGAAAAAGCATTTAAAGGTAAAAATAATGAGAATAAATTTAGAAGATCATTAGATAGACTTATTTCGAGATTGTTTCTAAATATAAATTCAAATTAGATACATAAAACGCACGTTTTATTGCATCACCGAGATGTTTGCATTCAGAAAACGGAGCACCGATTCTTAATTGTTGATTATTCATTTATTATTTGTGAAATATTCCTTAATTTTACGATATATGGTTTTAATAAATTAATGTACCTTTCGAAATGTTGTATCGTTCTTACGGTATGTCTATGTTTACGTAATGTAACAGAAAACAAAAAAATAAATAAATAAATAAATAAATAGATAAATAAAAATAAAAATAAAAAATAACAGAAAAATCGGATAATTTTAGTGGATCCATTTTCAACGAAATCATTTTCGTTTGATAATCTATTTCATTAATAATCTATTTGATCGTAAAATAAGTTAAGGACTTACATTTGAAAAAATATAAAATTATCATTTGTATTAATATATTTCTTCTACTAGACGATTTCAAGAATTGAAAAAATATTATTTTTTATACTATTTATATTAATCTTATCATTTACATATCTCCTTATCTCATAATAACTGTTATATATATTTAATAATATATATCTAAATATATTATTAAGTTTATTAGAGATAGTATATAATACTACCTCTAGATAGTAATCAAAAATTAATATAAATTTACATTTCCTTTCGTGTCTAAAACTAAAAACTCATATACTTATACTTTGGGAAGGTAACCATTTTTTTATCAGTAATATTTCGTTATTAAACATTTTATAAATGTTTTTAACTAAAATATTTATATAGAACGTTTCTGGCAGATATAATAATTTTATTTTCAATAATCCTTTAAAATAAATTTCAATATTCTTTTATTTTTTAAGGTATTAATATTTCGAAAGTAAATTGTCATGCAAGCACGAAAATACATTCGTAATCGCGTTATGCATTTTAAATAATCTTTTACCGTATATTTCAACATTCTTCTCTCTTTTTCTTTCTTTCCCTTCTTCTCTCTCTTTCTCTCTCACTTTCTCTCTCTCTCTCTCTCTCTCTCTCTCTCTCTCTTTCTTTCTTTCAAGGTGTTAAAATTTTAATCGAATAATAAAATATTAGTAAAACATTCATTTTGATAGCAAATAATGGTAAAACATTAATAAAAAATTAATTTCAAAAGTAAATTGTTATTTATGCGCAAAAATACATATGTAATCGCGTTATCTATGTCCAATAATTTTTTAACACAAATTTTAATATTCTTATCTTTTTTAAAATGTAAAAAATGTAAGTAAACGATAAAACCTTAATTAAATATTATATATTATATGTCAAGAAAACTTATTACGTATGCGTTTCCTATATCATACAGTAGGATCATATTTCTTTTCATTGCAGTTTAGATGCAGAGAATATTACGAAGACCTTGTAGTAAAATAGAAATATCGTTTGTTATCGAAGTAATAACTCGGCATGGTAAATTACTTGAGCGGTTCTAACAATATAGAAACAATTGTTCTTATATTCCATTAAGCACGTATCTCATAATAATATTATTTTCACACTACGGAAATATTTCTTTCATTTATAGATCATGTTCCATTGGATCTTATTCAAGATGCAATGGGTGTTATGGGTCCTTGGCATATTGTTATTGCTATAGCACTTTCTCTTGTCAAATTCCCAGTTGCTTGGCATCAACTCTCGATAGTATTTTTAGCACCTCCGACAAATTTTTCCTGTATCTCACCAGAATCTTCAACTAATGGATCTATGATTATGAAATGTTATGTTGATACTGGTAATGGGACCATGGAAAAATGTACTGGCTTTAAATATGATAAAAGAATATTTCGAGAAAGTATTATAACGGAGGTGCGTATAACTATATCGAAATTTTATAATATAAATAGCATATTATTGTTGTAATGATTGCTATTGTGAAAAGAATATATTTTTTTTTTGTCATTTCTGTTTCAGTGGGATTTAGTTTGTGATAAAGAACAATTAACAAATGTTGTACAATCGTGCACAATGTTTGGTGTTCTTGTGGGTAATTTCTTATTCAGTTCGATGGCCGATAGGTATAGAAATTATATATCATTAATAATAAATTTTATATATTTTCAATATAAATAAGATTATATATTTTAAATATAAACGGGAATGAGAAATTAATGTAAAATTAAGTTAAATATTTTCAGGATCGGACGTAAAAAACCTTTGATGATAGCGATAGCTTTGCAATCGATAACAGGCGTTATAAGCGCATATGCCGTATGGTATGAATTATTTCTTCTATTTAAATTTATTTCTGCAATAGCTACGGGTGGAACGATGTTAGTTAGTTTCGTTTTACGTAAGTTTGTTATTTCTATTCATAATATAAATTATATGTTATATAGAATTAATTTTAATTGTAAAGTACACGTTTTTCTTCTGTATTTTTTTGTAGTAATGGAAATTGTAGGGATAGAATGGCGATCGCCGATGTCCGTTTTGTTTCATGTACCGTTTATAATTGGTCATATAACAACTCCTCTTGTTTCTTATTTAACACATACATGGCAAAAGTTTCAAATGGCTATTTCCATACCGGCGATTTTTTTATTGTCCTACTATTGGTAAAATAAAATAATATTAAATATGCAATATATATTATATATATATATATATATATATATATATATATATATATATATATAATTTACGATAAATTATTAATACAATTTTCTGGTTTTAATACAATTTTAGGATAATCCCAGAATCACCTAGATGGTTACTTGCTATCGGTAGATCAGCAGAGGCCGAGATTATTTTAATGAAAGCTGCCAGACGGAATAAGATTCCATTAGAAAATGTAAATAGAGCCCTCGAATCGCACGAAAGTCAAAGATTGATTCGGAAAACAAATAATACGAATTACAATGTCACACATTTGTTTAAAACACCTAATATGAGATTAAAAAGTATTTGTATATTTATTAATTGGTTCTTTTGTGGCACTTGCTTCTTTGGATTGGCACAATACATGGGTCATATTGATGGAAATATATTTATAAATGTCGCTGTGTCAAGTATAAACTTTAATAATAATATTTTTCAAATTTACAATATTTTTATTTTTTATATAATATAATATTTTTATATAATATAATATTTAATAATGCATATCACTTTACAGGTGCTCTTGAATTACCAGGAACTATTATAGTTCTCTCGTTGATATCAAGAGTTTCTCGTTTAAAAATATTGATGGGAGGCAATTTTTTGTCTGGCTTGAGTTTACTTTTAACTATAATAATAAATCATCCTACTGCACAACTTTGTTTAGCAAGTATTGGAATTGCTGGAACAGCTATTAGTTTTCCAACCATATACTTATATAGTAGTGAAATATTTCCTACTGTTGTTAGAAACAACGGAATTGGTGTAGGTAGTGTTTGCGCAAGATTGGGAAGTATAATTGCACCATATATTGCTACTGTGGTAATGTATATTTCAATATCTTATATTACATACATACACATGTGCGTGTGCACGCACTACTTATATAATACGATCGTATAACATATTCTTTTTTAATTATATATGTTTTTAATAATTGTAGAATAAAATTCAACCTTGGTTGCCCCCTGTTATATTTGGAACAGGACAATTAATCGGAGCTGGTCTCTGTTTGTTATTACCAGAAACAATGAATTGTGAATTACCTGAGACCATTGAGGATGGTGAAAATTTTGGAAAGTATGAACGATGATATAGTAAAGAGATTTAATGTTTATATACGTATATATACCTTTTTTATTTTACTGTAATATATTTTGATATTTTTGTAGGAAAATATCTACACAAAGTACGTCTTGAAAATATTGCAATACTTGAAAACTCGATTATATAATAAAATATGAATATATTCATGACGAATATTTTAAAAAATAGAATAGTTCTGTTAGAAAAATATTTATACAAAAATATTTATATTCATGTATATTTAAAATATATTTGTTAATATTTCTTACTCTATAAAATGGTATATAATTTTACTAGCAACATTTCAGACAATATAGTTACATTTAAAGATTTTATTTTTAAGCATTTAAAAATAATCATGTTTTTTATTTAGCACCTGAGTTCTATTATCTTATTAGAAAAATGTATATTTATACTAAATTGTCATATATGATGTTTTTTTATAGATTACATCATTGTGTATGTAATTTACAATATTTTTTTTATAAATGACATGATATTTGATGCTACCTAAGACAGATCTTTACATAATTGTATATACAAATCATAAGTAAATAAAAATTAATAATATTTTTACAAGATTTTCTAATAGTCATTTCATAAGATTTGATTTATGAAATGAGTGTATACATTCCATATAAAAATAAATATGATTAAGTCAGCCTTTTGTTAACTATGATATATGAATATTAAAACATATAACATCGCTAATGTAATTTTTATGTATAGGTACAACATTACTTATTTAATTTGTAGAATTACCTAAGTAAAGTATTTTATTGGGTAATACGTTGACTACTCCATTTGTTTTTTTGTGTACAGCACCAACAATTTGATTTCCATATTTAACAGTACTACTTAATGAATCTAGCCAAGACGACATTATACTTTTAGATGAACTTTTTTCTAAATTATTTAAAGTGCCTGGAATTTGTAGTAATTCATATGATAAAAAAAAATATAGAAACAAAAAATTAATATATTATATTAACATCGTTAAGTACAACCTACCTATCAAGAATTTAATAATTGCCTTATTGACAGCATCTGGATTTTCTTGATGTGGAAAATGATGTGCTCCAGTAATTACTTTTACATTAAATTTTTCCACATATTCTGAACTTTGAACTATACTTTCAATCGTTACAGATGGGTCTTCATTACCAACTATCAGTAATGTTCTTGTAAAATGTTGCTCGTTTACATCCATATTTAATCTTGTAAAAGGAAGATTGCGATAATAATTTATTGCTCCAGTCCAGTCTTCTGTAAAAAGATATATTGATTTTCATTATCGAACTATTATATAGATACATTTACATATCATAATTATAATAATACAAAAATATATTAACCTTTTCTGCTAAAACTATATTTATATGCTTCTACATAATTTTTCTTATTGTTTGTATTATTTACTTCAAGATGTTTAAATGTATCATTAATAATTGATAGATCTTCTTTCAATGCATCTATTTCTGGTAAAATTGGTAATCTGCTAAAATGCACCCATCTGTTGTGATGTATAAACTCATATAATTATATAACAAATTATATATTATAATCAATGAATGTTAACATAATTAATGTATACTTACTTTTCATCGAACACAGCATTTTTAGATATTTTATTCCAATATAAATTAGGATGTGGACTGGAAATAGCTATAAATTTACATATTATATCTCCATGTAAGGCAATCATGTACCATCCCAGAAGACCACCTAAATCATGACCTATTATACTGCACGTTCTTACATCAAAAGTTGAAATAAATTGTTTTAATTCATCTATTATAATTTCAATCTTATAGTAACGTTTCTTAGATGGTTTGTCGCTATCACCAAAACCTTTCAAATCAATAGCCACAACCCTATGAATTATAATAATAATATTAATGACATTAACAAGGCGATTGATAATTGTATTAAATATCACATACCTATAATATTTTGCTAAAGCTGGTATTTGTTCTCTCCAAGATAACCAGCAATCAGGAAAACCATGCAACAATAAGAGAAGAGGTTTTCCTACATCTCCTGCTTCTACATAATGGAATTTTACACCCTAAATAAGAAAACACATTTATAAGCTTGATTATTTCAAGTTTACTTCTATAACATTCTTTTTAATAAATATATCAATGTTTTTTAGTCAATGACTTTAAATTACGCGCCTTTCAAGAAGATATAAGAGTCATAGGATCGATACTCTCGATCGATCTAACCTTAGAAAGAAAAACAAACGAGAAAATAAAAAAGAAAAAGAAAGAAAAAAAAAACTACGATAGCTCACAATTTTCTTCTTAATAGGTAATAAACACTACGCACTTGTTATTCTTAATTAATGAGATAAGACATAATAAATTATTCTATTATTATTATTATTAAGTTTCTTCTACCCCTGTAGATCGATCAATTCAAATAATCAAATCAAAGTTCAAGATGAAGAATTACATCGTGATTGGTACGAAGTGAGCGGCACGTGTGTAGATGAAAAAAAAATTTCTTAGAGTTTCGATTATCGAATGATCATGCGAGAGAAGAAGAAAAGAAAAGAAAAGAATGTGTATTTCCGAAAAAGTTAAAGGCTGATCGTTCTTTCTTATCTCGAAGGTCAAGTAAGGCAAAATACATAATAACGAATTGATCTCTCTATTTGTTTTCTTTTATTATTTGTGTTATATTTATTCATTTTTCATCTCATACTCGCCATGTTAATCGATTAACAATAATGATTACATTGTTACCTTGATCTTCACGTAAGAATGAGTACCAAGATTGTTATCGACGAGGCATGGCGGTGGTTTGTCCCTTTGTTCCAGTACGAAAAACTTTTTTGGATTCCAGGCCCATTTCAAGAGTCTTTTTACTATCATATAGAGACCATATACGAAGGACAGAAAGTGTAATTTGATTATCTCCCACGTTGATATGTGTACGATTCTATCGGTGATCATGATGGCCATGAAGAAAAAAGAACAAAAAGAAAAGAATCCTTTACGAATTTTCTTCCTTCGAGGTTACAATTTTTTTTTCCTTTACACTTATTTTTTAATATCTTTTTAGTTAATTATCGTTTCTATTTCGCGATTAAACCGTTATTATGATATATGTATCACATGTATATATATATATATACATACATATATATACCATCAATATATGATATAGATATAAAATACGTATTATATATCATATGATATAGATCAAATATATTAGGTTTGTTTTTCACTTTGAAACTAAATAAATTTTGACTGAATAGGGAAAGTAAATCAATGTTGGATCAATGTGTATAAGATAAAAATAGATAAAAAAAACTAATTCATATATACACTATAAAATGTTAACGACGTTACGTTCTTTTCCAAATGTCTTCTTTAGAAGTTATGATCCTTCGGATAAAGTCGAATGAATATCACTGACCGAAGTTTATGATCGTGAAAGAGCGCGAAGGCCATCGTCAACACCAAGCTATATTCTTATCAATTTTGATTCCAACTATTTGCATCATG
>NC_062195.1:6397100-6449600 GCF_912470025.1 Vespa velutina
TATTATCTATGATCGATCAATCCTTTCCTTATTCGTCTTTTCGTTTTCTTTTTTTTTTTACATTACTTCAACATCTATAATTTCTTTAGATTCTTTGCATTTTTACTTAACATACAAATTTCTCTCTTATCGGTTTTTATTCCAATCACGTGTATCGGACTTACATTATATATCTATTTCTAGTACTCGTATTCATCTGAAGACCTAATGGAATATCTCTCTTATGTACCTATCTTTGAATAGTACAGTAAATTAAGTTATAGTTTCTATTTCATTTCAGGTCAAACGAATTTTCTTTCCTTATGTAAAAGACTTCGTTATTTCTTATGCTAGTTACATAGAATTTTGTCAAGTTTCGAGATAGCATCGTTGGAATTTTCTCTCACATTTAAAACCCTCTAGATCCAAAAGATTGCATCCGACTATACTTGTGAAGAAATTTCGATGACAGATAACGTCAATGCGGGTAACGTTGAAGGTTAGCAATAAGATAAATCATTCTTAGTATTAAGATCATCATCTGCTGTTTATTTGTAACAATTTCTTTTCTTTTTCTTTTTATTTTCTTTTTATTTTTTTTTATTTATTTTAATATTTTTTTCTTTTCTTTTCTTCTCTCTTTTTTTTTTTTACGAACTTAGCATGTTTCTATCTTTTGTTCTTTTTATTTTTTGTTAAGTTCGATCTAGTCTTAAGAGATTACTTTTTAGCAGATTCACCCCGAACAGTTTTAATCAGAGTATAAAAGTTCATCGTAAAGATGGATTATGCGAGTCAATATATATATATATATATATATATATATATATATATATATATATATATATGTATATAGATCGACTTTTCAAATACAAGTACGCCGACGTTCTTTGGATCTACTTCGCTTTTGTCGGACCGAGTATTGCGCCTCTCCATTTTGTCATCCCCTAGCGGAGTTTCAATGTTGTAACCATGGAGACGTCGCGTTTCCGCAAGGGGAACGTATAAGGGGTGTCGAGCGTACGTAGGCAAGTATGGTGTGTCTGCCATTGTTAAAATTCGTCCGTGTCCAATATCGATAATGAAAATACGATATTGAATGAAAGTACGATGAAATTGCGATCGTTTAATGGTATCATTTGATAATGTTTGAACAAAAAGAAAAAAAAAGAAAAAAAAAGAGAAAAAAAGAAAAAAAAACGAAAAAAAAATAAAGAAAAAGAAATGTCGATTGAAAAGAAGTTAACCAGAATTCAATGAATATTTCCACATTTTTTTTTCTTTTTTAAGGAATTTATTAAACGAAAAAAAAAAAATGTAAATTTGCTTTACGATCGATCACGATGTGTGTAATTGAATCGCGTAAAATATTTTCACTAAGCTATCTAATTTGGTATATTGTATCTTATTCCCAATTGACAGCTGGATGATTGATGAGAAAATTTGCTCTCGGGCCCGTCAACCTTTCAACGCTTCACGGCGTGTCCTCGGCGTTAAATGGCCAATGAGTTTCATAGGAGCCATTAAGAAAGGGGTCCTTGATTCGTAATGAGACTCTCAAGGAGAATCTTATGATTATCACCCATTAGGATAATAGGGTAAGACTCTAGCGCGACTGTATCTATTAAAGGTTTCATTGAAAACATGCTTTATCTTCTTTATTCTTTTCAAATATTCATTGCAAATATAATTACATTGCTGATTTTTATGCTTTTATACTTATCTTCTTATATGGTATATTAATAGTGTTAATATCTTTTGAAAATGTCACTGAGAATTATTCAGTTTTCTTTATCTCAGACGAATGAACTTGTAAAAGAGAAAGTGAGTGAGAGGGAGAGAGGGAGAGAGGGGGAGTGGAAGAGAGAGAGAGAGAGAGAGAGAGAGAGAGAGAGAGAGAGAGAGAAAAATAATTTTGATCCTTCAGGAACGAAGGGAACGTTTGTTAGTTCTGGGCCATGTCACGAATGCAATTAGTGACTGATTCGCCAAGCACTGGGAAGTCCTTCACAGTAATAGCGAAGGGCTCTTCAACTGTTCAAGTACTCTTCCGGTAGCGACTGCATTTTGATTTGCGCCCCAACGTACTGCCTTAAAGTGCAACTTCGCTTTACTGCAAACCAATGGAGAAATGGGCATACCTTTATAACGGTCTTTACTCTTTTATTCTTGTGAATTTGCTATACTTTTAATTGCTATACAAAGTGAATATCCTCATTGCGTTTAATTACGTTAATTTATTCATTTATAATATAGATTATATTCGGACATTTTTGATATAACAGAAAATAAATATTGTGAAATGTTATTTATTTTAGATGTTACATACTCTTTTGCGATTGATTTAGATCCGACGGAACATGTATTTTTGATTTGAATAGACAATATACGATTAGAATTAAAAATTAGACATTTGTTTGCATAAATTATTGATTAAACAATATATAGACTACTTTGTAAACGTAATTGGCTCATACATTTTTCGTTTCATTATCTTCCAAAATGGTCTAACGATTTGATAAATAACATTCATTTTTGTCTTAGCTATTTACAGTTTAAGTTCTTTTTTGACCTTTTTTGACCAGAGAAAAACTCGGCATTCGATGACGAAAGTTTCAACGGGGGAGAATGTTTACAGGCACGGGAAAATCGTTTCTGATGCTTTAGAACGCCTCGTTGTAACCAGATTCCCATTAAAGCAACACCTTTTGTAGCATGGAACGGCATTGTGGTAACATTATTGTCCGCGACAAGGACGCATTATAATTCATTGTGTTGTTCTCGTAGCGTAAACCATTCAAGGATGCCTAATGCGACACCTGGTAGGTGTAATGTTGCCGCCATATTCTATTATAAGGATAATTTGATACATATCGTGAACGAAATCCTATAGAAGTTTTGTTGAGACCCTGTGACCCTCTGAATGAAATTGTTGCTGTATGTAAGCATATTAAATGTTTACTGGTATATTTTAGATTAAAATATATTATTATTTTACAAGATACATTGTTGATTTATTGTAGAAGATTGTTGGTGATTTTAAGTAGATGAAATAAGTTGATTTCAATGGAGATTTTTAAACTAGACGATTTTGGCAAATAGCAGTCTACTATTGTCGAGAAGTGATCTTATTTATCGTTACGTTACAGGAAAACGTAGTTGCTACCTACAGCAGAGTCGTGGCTACTAGGATTTTGGTCACGTAGAAACCTGGTAACGAAGTTAAGCTGGAAGCTCCTTCCAGGGATGGACCTTCGTATAACGTGTCTCGATTCCAAGAGCCCCATGTACAGAGAGCCCATAGAACCAAACTCAATATGGTGGAGTCAATTGGAACGCCCGTACTTTAGGGGCATCTCTCTTTCTCCACTCTTCTTCGACCATATTCGCTTCGTCGACCTCCCCTCTCCCTACCTCCCTCTTTTCTTTCTTTCACCCTCTCGTTCACATAATGGAGACACAATCGACTTTGAAACACAATCGATAGTTACCAAGTCCATCGAGCAAAAATGTTACTACGGCTTAAGTTTTTTGAATGACACATATATGATCGTTGTAATGGTTGTAAAGCAACACCCCTATATGCCATTAGTATATACGTATTAACGCGAGGAATAATATGAAGATAGAAACCATTTTATTTTCATCCAGAGAATATCATGCTTTCTTTATATTTTTATTAAAGGAAAATAATTTTTATTATACACATGTATATACATAATTGTCTTAATATTTGATTGGTTTAATGTTAATTTGGGTAAAAGTTTTTTTTGCAAATAGGTTTTTGATCGATGATATTTAATTTACATATATGTGTTCCAGAGGGTTCTGTAGGAAGAAAATTCGATCATCGGCATTGGATTTTCATCGTCAGTTTCTCGTACCGTATGAGGAGAACGTATTTCTCGGAAACGAACGGTGGAGTTTAAAACGTCGATCGTCACATCACATTGCCATGGCGACGGACGTCGACGTTGTACACCCTGGCGCTCATTTGTTTGTCATTTCCTCGCGGCGACTCGCGGAAACAAAGGACGAGAGGCACGAAGGCACGAAACAAAAAGCAATCCGCTCGGCGGCGAACGAGCAAACGGTTGGGGGTGTGATGGTGGTGGCTTGATGGGGATGCCGTTGTTGTTACCCGTCTGCTGAGGATAGAACAAGGGTCGGAGTAAGGGGATGGAAAGCGAAATGCCGTGAATTACCTGTTCGGAAGAGAGCATTTCGTCGTCATTTTTATTTCGTTTCCCGTTGAAAACTCAACGTTCAACGGAAATCGCCGTACGACTGGCTCTCCGCTTCAAATTCGTCATACCACTTCTTTTATTTGAACTATTTTCTTTCTTTCTTCTTTTTTTTTTTTTTTTTTTTTTTTAATGTTACGAATCTCGATCATATGGGAAACTGTACCAGTTATATATATATATATATATATATATATATATATATATGTGTGTGTGTGTGTGTAAGAATAGAATTTGTTTTATTTATTTCTTATTTTTTTTTTTTTTATAATTAATTGTAAAAAAGTTTACTACTCCAAGTATTTATCATATATTTTTTCTTTCTTCATTTCTTTCTTTCTTTCTTTCTTCCTTCCTTTCTTTCTTTCTTTCTTTCTTTCATTCTTCGTTTCTTTCTTATGATTGAATACACATTCCAGGTATTAAATCACACGTGCAAAGTAACGAGATACCTATATCGTGATTCGCTTGAAGATTCTTAACAAGAATGATACTATATCTGTCGCGAAGGTCGAGATATTGTCGACGGAAGGACAGCACGTCAGCGAAGAGAAAGACGTCGAGTGTGTTCGTCGACTCGTTAGTGACGATGACTTTTCACTTTTCAAAGCCGAAGCCAAGGCTTAACCACATATTTCCCTCTCACGGTAGCTGAGTGTCGATTACATATGCCCTGGATATAAATAAAGCAGGCATAGAAACTCGTCTACGCTACAATTTCTTCTGTCAGACGAAATTTATTCCGCGTGCTCTTTGTAAATTGACAGTCATTGCTGTTTTTTAACAAAAGGTGATTATAAATATCCAAAGCGTTCGAATACCTGAACGATTTTATTTTTATACTATATATATATATATATATAATTTTTTTATTTTTCGACTCGTACCAAAACGATCAAAGATTATATTTATTTAATATCTTTTTCATATTCGAAATTTATTCATTTAATTTTCTATAATATAATGTTACTCTTAACTTCACACACACACACACACACACACACTTACATATTTGAGTTCGATTTTACTTTATTGCCACAAACTTAGATAATTACTTACTATAATTCGTTACTTCCGAATATTCCGAAGTTTCTCATGTTTCTTTTTTAAATATAGGTATAAGTAATACATAGCTAATATATTACTATTATTCATAGTGATTATTTGCTAATAATAGTATAAGTAGTAGCATTATAATTTTTTTTTTTTCTATAGATACAAACAAAAATTAAGTTATAGAGAATTAAGTAAAATATCGTTTTTGTTGCATTAAAATAATAATTATCATTCTTTTATGTTTACAGGTTATTACGAATTCGTAAGAAAGTCAAGGAACGTCCTTGATTATTTCAGTGTTAGTCGTCGTTGAAATGTGGCATCAAGTAATTAACACTTGCATTATTCACGGTAGGAGGAGACGTTAGAACCCCTATAATACTCTTCCTCTCGTTCCGGATAACCAAGCGAGAGACCCATTGACTTCGTTCATTGATTTTACGTCAATCTGCAAAGAGCACCCTTGCGGGCTCTCCGTGATGCGTTTACCATAAGCGATAAGGGCTGTACGGAGTTAGGTGTGAGGTAAGGGCTCGCTCGACACACCCTATGAAAGGGAAATAGAATAGAAATGACCCCCCATGGGAGTCGTATTAGGGACACATGGCTAGACGACAAAGCTTCGACAACCCTCTAGAATCTTAGGCATGTATACGATTACATAACGTTACGTGCTTGCCGCCCCTAGAACGTTGGGGTTGGTACGAGGGTTGGAATATACACGCGCACCACCCCTTAAGGGGGTCCAAACCTCCATTTTGTCCATGAACCATGATCGTTGGATCGACATTTTTTGTTCGAAAGAATAACTATATCTTTGGCAATATGCCGATTATTTTTATGGTATTTTTTTTTTCTATAACATTTTTATTTTATTACAATTATCAATTATTATATCGTAAATTTTTTATTATGTTTATAACTGGTATATGCGGGTGTATACTTAAATTGCATATAATTTAGAGATAAAAAGCTTTATACAAATTATTTGCAAAAATTTATCTACTCTAAGCTAATTTTTGTATTTTTTCATTTATTCAATTATATCAAATGATCTTTATATATTCTATTTAGAGAGGACTAAATAATATCTATATAGACGTCAATGGCAGGTTGTGTAAAATCTGTAGATTTGCTGATTCCTATCGAAATCCTCGGGACACCTGTTGTTTCACCTGACGAGGAAAGATAGTTTTGGTTTCGCGTTATCGCGGTCAGTTGAGTGAGTTTTCGTGTAAACTCGACGTATTGGCTCAAAAAGGTTTGAGTAACGTAACTCGGATGAGACAGAGGTTAATTTGGTACGAGTTGTAATCCCTCTCATCCGTCGGATGAAATTCCAGGACCCTCCGGGATGGACGAATGACAGAAGGCTTTGGATTATTGCCTCGCTTTATTCAGGATTATATCGAGTGCGAAGAAAAAGAAAAAAAAAAAAAAAAAAAAAAGAAAAGAAGAAATTAATCGACACTTTTTGCTTTCATCATTAGGTAACAACTTTTAATGAAGTTGCTTTCTTACTTTTATCTGACTTGAATATTTTAATTTCTATGCTCTATCAAAGTATAACATGAAAAAAATTCTTTATTCTTTCAACAGATCGTCATTGTAGAATTGATATGTTAAATTAATCATGCAAATATAATATATGTATCAAGATAACTGGAAGAAGGAACTTTACAAATGAACATTTATTTTCTGTGGTAGTTTAATCAACGTGGGGTAGACGCTATCTCGTGGTTCTCCATTTGCTTCGATCGGAATGCGAAGACGTGCATGGGATTGTGATGTTACCATTATTCGCCTCGATAACGTTTACGATACGCATATAGCCTAGCATATATCGTATAGGTTGGGAGGGGTCGGACCAGAGCGTGCCGGCAGCTCGTCGTTAATATAATGGCGAAAATGGCAAAACGGGTCGACATCACGTAGAGGTAATTCAGCACGCGTACGCTCGTCTATCAAATTGATTTCCACACCTAGTGTCCTTACAAGGGCGTTTATTTCGTCACGTTCACCGAACGATAGATTGTGTGTCATCGTTTATGGCGAAATACAATTGACGAAATGTTGTTTTTTTTTTTTCCTTTCTTTCAACTCTTACCTTTTATACACCTACATATGCATATAACATATATATATATATATATATATATATATATATATATATATATATACATACATACATATATATGTATACATAAATATGTGTGAAATTTATAAAGAATCGAATTTGTATATGTTAAAAAGATAAATAACTAAATTTATGTATTGATACATTCGTGAAAATTTCGTTCTGATAGAAATAGTGAAAATAGTAATGACGAAAATTCAGGCAGGACGTGAGCTAACACTTTTGAAATATTTGAAAATGAAGCTGAAAATGATGAACTCATAACCGTCACTCTGTTCCGTCGCCCAAGCCTTTTGGAGTCTCCCTAATTGACCCACGCCAGTAGCCAATAGGATTTGAAATTATAGGTCTCGAGGAAAAAAGACGATTATCAGTCAAATAGAGAGAATACAAACAAACATTAACGACCGGGACTTTGACGTTAATCGGGATGGAAAAGGAAAGCAGTTAAAAGGAATTCTTCTAGCCGGACTGAACTCGTCACGCATTTGATTAAAATTATAGGTAAGTAAGTATGTTGTTGTTAAAAATAAAAAATTAATAAATATATATTATATATCTATATATCATTTTTTTGTAAGTTCTTCAATTTTATGTTTGTAATTATTACATACAATTAATTATACTTTATCGAATTGATTACTATAGTAACGTAAGGATTATTATATCAGCAATTGTTTCACACACACACATACACAACACACACACACACATACATACAATATCTTCCTATATTTCATTTCTCTCATATATATATTTATATTAAAATATTCATACAATCATATTACATAATATACATTTATTCAGTTACAGTATCTATATATATATATATATATATATTATACTAAGCGCTCTAATATCTAGACAGGAAAGTAAGATTTTTAAAATGGAATGCATTCCACGACATCAGCTTTATCGTACGTGCTGTCTTGGTCGTTTACAGGGAAATGACGTGGATGGAAATGAATAATGTATGGAAGAGCATATGTAAGCGTAGATAAGAATCTTATCAAAAGAATCGATCAAAGACGTTCTGTGAGGTCACGCTCGAGTGGTGCCGTCTAATTTATTGAGTGCAACGAAATGGTGATATGACGAAGGCTACCGTTAAGATTGGACAATAATAATGATAACAGAATAAAAATAATATATATATATATATATATATATACAATTATAATAAGAAAAAAGACAATAATAATAATGAAATAATATTAAAAATGATAATTAAAAACGATGATGATAATAATAATAATAAAAAAATAATAATAATGATAATAATAATAATAATAATAACAATAATAATAATAATAATAGAGAAGGAGAGAAGAAGAAGAGAGAAAGAGCGAAAGGACGCTTCTAGCGATTTGAATCCGGCGTGTGGCATTTCAAAGGCCTAGTTAGCATTCGGTGTCACGTAGAGCCCACGGTTTAATACATCAAAAACGCCGGATTCTGTCGCCACCGCTCTCCGTCGTTCCTCCCGACTGTTCCAACACCCCCTAGAGGGTTCACCGGTATTCATTTGTTCAGCCTTGCAACCCTCTCGAGAACTGTGCGTGTCTTTTGTTTTGACCGACGCGAGTTCTGATTGGACCGTTCGTCGAGTTCCGCCGGCCATGGCAGCCTTTTCCTGGGCTAGGGATATCGGGCCAATAGCCTCCTCGAGGGCGTTCCTGGGCGGAGATTCAAATACGTCCTGCATCTGTCGCGGTGCTGTTGTCGTTGTTATTATTATTATTATTATTATTATTATTATTATTATTATTATTATTATTATTATTATCATCATCTGTAGCGGCTGAATGTGCACGTATATCTGAATATCCGTCTAACACTCGCAATGTTGGTAAGAGCGACTTTTCCGAACGGTTTCAAGCTTCTTACACGAGATGGCGTTGATAGTACGATTTTTTAATCAATTATAAACACGATATATATATATATATTTTATATATACAGTTCATATATATGGATAATTATCACTTTGATGAACGATCACTTTAATATATATATATATATATATATATATATATTCTTCATAATCATATTACAATAATTTTCTCTTCTTAATATTTTCGTTATCAATTTCTTAATTAATGTTTATAATAGACGCTCGACCTTGTTCGATCTTAATTAAGATCCAATATAACTTTCGATTATCGATCGATATTTCGATCATAATATTACTACGTTCATAACCTGAGCTCTTTGTCGTAGGAACAATTTTGTAAATGAAAGTCGTGAAAATAGTGTTGACCTTTGTGAATTATCGAGAGGGGGAATGTATTTAAGTTAATTCGAATAGGAATAACATGTGTCAGGGCTTTTAGAATTGACATTATTTCACGATTTAATATTTCAATGATTCCCTTGTTCGTTAGTAATTTTCTGTTAGTTCAAGTGTCGCGAAAGAAATCAGGTTAAACATGCATGTACATACGAAATACGTTTTTCCTTTATTAGTGCTCATTTGAACGTAACTTGTTAACTTATTGCAAGGAAGTCTGAAATGAAATGAACCAGTCGGGGAGATCTTTTTCAAAGAGTGAAAAGAAGGAAAAAGAGAGAGAAAGCTTCATACATACCTGCCATCAGTTACTGTAAGTACGTAGATGCTGTTATTTGAATTTTTACACACACACATATATATATATATATATATATATATATATATATATATATATATACAGTTCGCTATATGTTAATTATATCAAATAATGTACTATATATATTGAACGGTATATATAATATATACATTGCAAGTATATGTATAGGACTTGCATATATCTATGATATATGTATATATATGTATATATATGTATATATACATATATGTATAATCGTTGATTACATTGAACGAAGATGAAGAGAATCAAAAGAAGGGATATATAAAATGCAGCCGACGAACTTTACTATAACTCATCCTGGCAAAGGTCAGAGGTTTTAATATCCTCCGTTGGACACCCACTTGGCAGCGATAATTCGAATTAATAAGCGCAAATTGTCGGGTCTCGGCCAATATATATATATATATCGTGTATTCTTATTCGCGTGCCGATTCCGGTCTTTAGTTTCCCATAGCATGCCAAGGCATGTTACCATGATAATAACTAGCGACATCTATCTTTGCCTTTTACCGCTTATGTACTAAAAGAGCCGTATAGAAATGTCGGTTGGTTGCGTAATATTTAAGCAAGATAAAATTATTTTTATTTAGGATTTCCTTTAATCTTTATTTCAACCCTTTGTATGTAATTATTCTTTTTCCTCTTCTTCTTCTTCTTCTTTTTCTTCTTCTTCTTCTTTTTCTTCTTCTTCTTCTTCTTCTTCTTCTCCTTCTTATTTTTGTTTTCTTGTTTCTTTGTACCAGGACGACGAAAATCGACTTATTCGGCGAAAGAAAAAATTCTCTTTATCCTAGCGATCCTATCGTGTATGCTTGCATTATTAATTCTCCCGCGTAGAGATAAGGATTTTCATGTAAAAACGGGGCGCGATTCGTCGCGCTAATGCGGTCAGTGCCGAACGTCCGAGGTGCTTTTTCATAGGACGAAAAGAGTGAGAAAAAATGAGAGAGTGAGAGAAAAAGAAAGAGAGAGAGAGAGAGAGAGAGAGAGAGAGAGAGAGAGAAAGGAAGAGGAAAAAAGAAAGAAGAAAAGGCAGGCGGTGGTGGACTCTCTATGGTTCGTCTATCCACACAAGGGGCGAACGCGCAAATGGCGCTCATTTGTACTGATAGGGATCGTTGGTCATCTTGCAAAAAGCGCGCGGCTTAACGACCGAGATGTGCCTATGCGATATCTCGTCACAGATCCGTCAGTGATATCGAGCCTTGGCTCCAACAACGATCGGCCTGCTGGAATTAAAAATGTATTACGAGAAGTGTCCTTCTTCTTTTTCTCTTTTTCATTTTTCTTTTGTCCTTTTTATTCTTCTTTCTTTCTTTCCTTCTTCTTCTTCTTCTTTTTCTTCTGCTTCTTTTTCTATCTTTAATCTTTCAAATTGAAGCCTACGAATTTTTTTCTTCTTTTTTTTTTTTTTTTTTTTTTATGAAATCTGTGATAGCGTTTGCCCGATCATAGGAGTTGTTCATAGACGATATACATATAGAGAGGTAAAATATTTTTGTAGCGGGTCAGAAAAATTGGACGGTTAAAATCAGTGCATAGCGACGGGTATGGTGACGAGGAGAGAACGGGGATGAAGAGGTATAGGGGTGGAGGTTGTGGTAGAGGTAGAGGTAGTAGAAGTGGTGGAGGCGGAGGCAGAGGCGGAGGTGGAGGAGGATGAGGATGAGGATGAGGATGAGGATGAGGTAGGAGGTAGGGGGCAACATCGACGGTAATCCACTCGATTTCGAGTGGCGCAACTTCGAGTCGCGAACAATTTTTGTTGACTGCGGGCTCGCACACCACGCGAGACTAGGGTTTTTTTCGCGTTGGATACACAAGTAAAGAGAACACACTCGTTCGCATTCGCTCGCTCGTTCGCTTGCTAGCTAGGCTACTGCCGTCGGTCCTGTTGTTGCCATTGGAGAGATGCCAATTTTAAAACTGGATTTTTTAAAGCGTACCCACGCGAATTCGACGGAGTTTGCTTATTTGTTTTGGAGAGAAACCGTTCGAACGAAGATGACAAATAAGATGAGAAAGAAAGAGAGAGAGAAAGAGCGAGAGCGAGAGAGAGAGAGAGAGAGAGAGAGAGAGAGAGAGAGAGAGAGAGAGAGAGAGAGAGAGAGATAGGAATAATTTTAAAACAAAGAAAACAACGAAAAAAGAAAGAAAGAGAGAAAGAAAATAAAAAACGTAGGCAACGAGGGATAATTAAAATTGTGCTCTTTCGCAAATATCACAGCGTGTAACGATCACGTGACTTTCGTCATACTTATCGGCCGATTTATCTCTTCAACGGACTTTTAGATGAACGCACGAGTTGCAAAGGTGCATAATGCACCGTGCTCTATGTTTACCACTCTGTGGTGCCGGTTTACGATTTCTCGCGTAAATATGCTTCACGATTATTCCTACATCGTAGGTTTATTAACAAATTTTATCGTGACTTTGATGATTTCAAATGTACCAAAGAACTCAAAGATATTTCACATTAATTTTTTTCTGTCTGTCTCTCACTCTCTCTCTCTATCTCTTCTTCTTCAAATATCTTCTTTCTTCCTTTCTTTTTCTTTTTTACTTATTTTTTTTATTAATTTTTTTTTTTCTTTTTTTTTTTTAAATTATTTTCTTCGTTAGTTGGAGTCTTAGCACGACTACAGAGGGAATTAGAAATGGTCGAGAGTTCTTATCGTTCAGGTTGAGTTTAATTAATACCCAGCAGCACGTCGGAAATACATACGATGCATTGGCCTTGCTAATATTCGAACGTTATCACGAATCTCTTGGGTCACGCTTTGTTCGTTATCGTGTGTGAGTTACTCGAAGATGATGACTATGACGTTGTCGAAAGAAAAAAAGTAAAAAAAAAAAAAAAAAAAAAAAAAAAAGAAAAAAAAAAAACAAAAAGAAAAAGAAAAAGAAATAAAAAAAAAAATTGAAAAAAAGAAAAAAGAAGAAGAAAGCGAAACGTTTCTCGACATAACAGAATGTTGAAGGAGGAGGAGGAGGAGGAGTAAGAAGAAGAAGAAGAAGTAGAAGAAGAAGAAGAAGAAAGAGTTGAGAAATGTCAGCCGGCAAATTGGAAGTAGTTGGGCAGACTACGGCAGCCCCGACGTCAAATAAACATGCCAGGACGAGCAATTTCGAATATTAGAAGGTCCCGCAGGGTAGGTGCATGCTGCGTCAGGACGCGTGAGCTACGGTGATGACGTTCGACCGCAGGACGCATCAGGGACTCACTTGCATGGCCGATGCAATTGCAAGTGCCGACCGCAAAGCAAATCAGCACTGCCTGCCTGCCTCGGGAATTAAGGATTCTCTCTTCGTCTATTTCTCTCTCTCTCTCTCTCTCTCTCTCCCTCTCTCTCTCTCTCTCTTTCTCTCTCTATCTCTCTATCTCTCTATCTCTTTTGCACTTTTAACACGCGAGATATTTTCGAAAAGAACAGGAGAACGCATTTTCACAGAGAACAGAACAATATTTACGACTTCGATGGCCATTCGTTAACTTGTGGTCACAATTATGCTTTAGTGTACATATGTAAAGATCGATAAATGTTAACATTTATACGTTACGTTTATAACTTGAAAGATTCCGATAAATTTTTATAACTTCTACTCGTTTAAATGGGATAATTTTAGAACGAGTGAACGTGAGAGAGTGAGAGTGAGAGAGAGAGAGAGAGAGAGAGAAAGAGAGAGAGAGAGAGAGAAACGATATATTTAAATATACGAGCGTGGTAGAGTGTTTTATTGTGCTGTGACTTATCAATGAGGGCTTCAATTGACGAGCGAATGAATCATTTATTCCTCGGCCATTTCGATTCGTCGAATTCTGTCTACGCGTTACGTTGCCATCCTAATATGACTTGAAGGAGAAAAATATATATATATATACATATATATATATATATATTATATATGTTTGTATATATATATATATATATATATATATATATATATATATATGTATATGTATATAGATCGAGGTCAATCATAAATAAATTCGTTAGCATGCGTATCATATTGATGATGCATATCGTATTAAATGCATGAAATAAAAAAGTGATAAAGAGATAACGTAGTCACATTTCTTTTTCTTTTTTCTTCATTTGTTCTTTTCTTTTTGTCTCCTTTCGAAATCGTCGTGACAATTTTAAACCTTATAATTATTAAGAGAGCAAGGGGAGAAGTATTCGTAGAAAGGCGATCAACGAAACAAAGCACTCGTCTTTCGGGGATAATTTCGAGCTAAAGGGAAAAAGGCAAGAATCTTAGTTAGGGTGGACCTTATTTAAATAATCTTTCAGACTCGACTCTCAGTCGAGGGTAGGAGGGTGCACACACCCTGTAATCTCGGTCACGTGCAGGAGCAATAGCAATGGAGGGGAAAAATGAGAAGAACGATCGTCGTTTTCAACATAGTAAAGTCTTCATGCGTTCCGTCGCGTCTCCCTCCCTCTCTCTCTCTCTCTTTGTCTCTCTTTCTCTCTTTCTCTTTCTCTCTTTCTCTCTCTCTCTCGTGTCTATCCGATAAGTATCTAATAGGAATGTACTACGAGCTTGTAATAACGTTACACAATGGCTTTGTGTATCACGTTGCTGTACGCTCTTGTAAAAAATTCATCATCTCGTCTTTATCCGAGTTGCATCTCTGATCGAGCTTCTTGCGATCGAAGTGTAGATAACTTCTTTTTTCTATTTTCTTTTTTTATTTTTTTTTTTTTTTTATTTTCTTGGAATAATAACAAGAGGGGAATATACGATGGTGGTTTAGTTAGAAGATCTATGTAATGTCTAAGACATCGTTGCAAATCTGTATGCATTTATTCCTATATCTTTGATCTTTATAAATGTGTGAATAAAAAAAAGATAGATAGATAGATAGATAAATAGAGAGAGAGAGAGAGAGAGAGAGAGAGAGAGAGAGAGAGAGAGAGAGAGATCGGGAGTATAGAATCGTGAAAAGATTTATAGGATCAATTTCGTGAGATCTAGCTGGAAGGTAGCGACGCCATTTGAAAAGAAAATTCTTGAGGAAGGGGTTGTCGCCCTCGAGAGAGTAAGAGCAAGAAATAGAGAGAGAGAGAGAGAGAGAGAAGGAGAAGGAGAGAGAGAGAGAGAGAAAGAGAGATTGGCCGTAGTTGCTATCGACGAGAGAGACTGGAGAAGGAGGAGGGCAAGGAAACATGCCGACGACGTTTCAACGATGACTGGTGAATACTGGACTCTCTAGAAAAGAGAGTGAGATATATATATATACATACATACATATATATATATATATATATATATATATAGAGAGAGAGAGAGAGAGAGAGAGAGAGAGAGAGAGATCGTGATTCTGAGAAAAGGCCAAGCTGCTTGGCCGGTACGATAGAGTCATCACGTGTCGACGACTAAGATAGTGCTTTTATTGTAACATATCGAACGTGGGTACCAGCTGGAGTCTTCGGGATAGGTCGACGACGAGGTGCTAGGGCTAGGAGAGGTGGAGTGAAGAGAACCAGTGAACGTTCTTTTTTCAGGGCAACAGCAGCAGCAACAGCAGTCTCTAGAGATGAGAGAAAGAGAAAGAAAGAGAGAGAGAGAGAGAGAGAGAGAGAGAGAGAGAGTAAGAGAGAGGAAACGGATTGCGGGGTAAGTTGTCCTGTATCGCAGTGGGGCGTCTCGATGCCCGGTATGATTGATCTGACACGTAGTCGGGGCACCTTGGTGCTTGGGGCACACTTACCTGATCCCTCTATCCTCGGTCTAACCTTCGCACGAAGACTGCCTTGTAATGGATAATCGAAGGGTTGTCACGAATTTGTCAGTAAGATAAAATAAGAAAAATCTTTTTTGCTCTTCGAAGAAACATCGTCTCTCTCTCTATATTTGGTATTGAGATAAAGTCATATAATTTTACTGTTACTTTATATATATATATATATATATATATATATATATACATATATATATATATGTATATATGTACATATATACATATGTATATATGTTAACGATTATTCTGATCTTCTCTCTCACTTACCTCTACGATTCTTGGTAATTAACTCGTTCCGCCGATTCGGGGAGAAATAGAAATACGAATTGCATAGAGAAACGTGACACAGGCCGAAGGTTCTAGTCTCTCTCTCTCTCTCTCTCTCTCTCTCTCTCTCTCTCTCTCTCTCTCTCTTTCTCTTTCTATTTCATTCGTACACATATATATATATATATATATATATATATATATATATATATATATATATATATTAGAGCTAACGCATTATCGTAAGTACGGGATTGCGTGTTTCAATTATCCGTGGTGCTTCGCTCGAAGGGATGTCAGGATCGTTTCTATCTCTCTTTCTCTCTTTCTTTCTCTTTTTCACTCTTGAGGCCCCACTCCTTGATCGTTCCCTTCGCGGTCCATAACGCGGAGAATCGCTTCATCATAATCGGTCATCCGACGTTTTTCTTAGCGGTCGGACCCCCTGCTGCCACGACGCCCGGATATCTTAGCATCGAAATGCCGCGCTGACAGGCAAAGAATTTGATATCGTGATTAGCTCGTTACGGCATTGTGGCGTTAACGCGTTACCATGGCGCTCGATCTCGCTCGAGTTCCTTTTCAGCATCCGATCTCTAGGTGGCCACGAAAGAGTTCGACTCTTTCTCTCTTTCTCTCTCTCTCTCTTTCTTTCTCTCTCTCTTTTTCTATTTGTCTGACCAGCAGATCGATTCCATGCACGGCGTGTAAATAATAATTATGATCGGGCGTTTTCGTCCTAGGTTAGATTTTAATCGGACATAGAAGGCCTTTTCTCTCCGGCTATGGCCTTTATTTGTACGATAGAATGAAATCTTTCACGGATGACATATATTATTATTAAAACATCACCACCATTGTTATTATTATTATTATTATTATTATTATTATTATTATTATTATTATTATTATTATTATTATTATTATTATTATTATTATTATTATTATATATAATGCTATCAAAGAACAAAAAAAAAAAAATAAGCCTTAGTAAGTTACACTTACCTATCGTGAAACTATTTCAATGAGTTTATTGATCCATAGGACTTATCATTCGACAAGAAATGTTTGTGCAATTTTTTTTTTCTTTTCGATAAAACATATGCGTCTAGATATTATCTAGATCCTATATCGGATTATAGTTTGGAAGTAGATCATTGAACGTCGGGGAATCTTCGAAGGTGACACGATAATTCGGATTTTTCCTACACTCTTATTTGCACTTTGTACCCCTCAAGTCATAGCACAGGGATGGGTCGAGGAGGGCGGAGGAGGAGAAGGAGGAGAAGGGATGGGGGGTGCACTTCGTTGCTCAACCATGGCCTCATTACCAAAGCAAATATTTTATAGTCGAATTCCCTCTCTTTCTACCACCATCCCCCACCCCATACCTCTTCCCCTTTCCCGTCCTTCTTCCGCCCTTCTCTTTCGACGACGAAGGAACTCGGAAGAGACGAACAGGAGACGAACGAGCAGCAGAGTCAATGTAAAAAAAGGCCTCGAATGAAGTTCCTCTTTCCTGTCCTCCAATCTCTACCCTTCTTCTCCTTTCCGCTATCTTCCAACTGGATTCAAAGAAAGAGAGGAAGAGAGAGAGAGAGAGAGGGAAAGAGATAAAAGAGAAAAATAAAAAATGAAATCTCTTTTCACTGGCTCCCGCGAGTTACCTTTCAACTCGTTTGTTTTATATCCAGTCTCTTTTTCTCATTCCCCCTCGCCAACCTTTTTCTTTTTCTTCTTCTTCTACATCTTCTACTTCTTCCTTGCCGACTCCTCGTCGATATTCCAAGGCGAGAGTTGGATCGGCGTTAAAAATTAGATGGATCGCGGACGCTCCCTTACTTTCTATATTTCTATCTTTCTTTCTCCAACATCGTATCACCCCGATATAGCAGAAAGACATTGGAAGAGAGACTTGAATTTTACGGGAGATATTAAAATTCCTCTTTTTTTTTCCTTTTTATTTTCTTTTTGCTTTTCCTCTTTTCTTTTCGTTTCCCTTTCTTCTTTTTTTTTTTTTCTTTTTTTCTTATTTTCTCCGGATATCTCTTCCCTTTTTCTCTCGACTTCTTTTTTTCCCTTTCTTTCTTCTTCTTATTCTCATTGCAAAAGAATCGATAGACGAGAGGAGGCATCATCGATAGACGTTCGTTTGAACGAGCTACAACACGCCCAAGTCTTCCGACTTTAGAGAAACGGCTCCGATGAGATATATTCGAATGAACTTTATGGTCGATTCCTCGATCGATTTCCATAATATGCTTAAATTGATCCTTTGGCTGACGGTGGCGGTGTATCCTTTAGGATTCGATTGAATCGTCAATTTGTCTAGCATTATCCAGGACGTAAGGAAGGATGGTTTAGTGAAAGGAGGTAGAGGAAAGGAATAGCGTAGTAGTGATGGTGGTGGTGGTGGTGGTAGGTGGGACAAAGGAGGTGGGGGTGGTAGATGGGTGAACACAGGGAGGATAGGAAGAAGAAGAAGGAGAGAGGGTGGAAGGGGAGAGGTGGGTAGGAGGCAGACCGAACGTCTCCAAAGGATTTCGTGTATTTAGGATAACAAGCTGCTCCGCCCCCGAATTGGTATGCAGAGACCCACCGAGTAACTCCTTTATATTGACGTATCGTGGAACGTGATCCAAATACATGCGACATTATACCGAATTGCGAACAAAGCGGTGTGCCACTGTCGTTGTCGTTGCCGTCGTTGCTGCCGTGGCAGTCTCGTCAAATCGTCCGTGAATAGAAAACAAATCGTCCGTGAGGCAAATTCGTGCCTTCGATGCGTAATCTACGTACGAATCGATTTCTATGGGTTCCAAGCGACGGAATATGCCTCTCGATAACCGTTTCGCGTGCCCGTACCACACGGGATACCTACTTCTAAATCGTCGAAGAATAGAACACGTATGTATCTATGTATGCATATGTATGTGTATTCGAGATATAACGCTATGTAACTTAGAATTTGCTTAGATGTATATATGCATATATTTGAAGTTCGTATTCATTCTCAAGTTCGTTTTATCTTTATTAAATTAATTTTTATTTTATACTTGAATTTTTTAATAGTATTTTAAGTATAAATTATACTTAGTATAATATTATATAATTATATGCACGTTATAATAGTTTATATACTATAATATTTATATTACATCTATTATATTATATATATATATACTTTATATTATATTAATTATATTATAATACTTATAATGTTATTTACGTTAACTACGTTACTAATACTTATGTTGATTAATTATTGTTATTAAGAGTATTAGTATAAGTAATATTAGTATAATTTTTTTATAAATACAAAAAGTATGGATTTATAGAGAGTTAATTAAATATCTCAAATATATCTTTTCGATCTTAAATGTATATACATAAGTACACATATGTTCTCTCTGATCTCGTATCTACGTAACGAGGGGGTCGAGTACATCGAAGCGAGAACAAACACAAGAAATGAATAAAAAAATAAAAGAAAATAAAAGGAAAGGAAAGGAAAAGAAAGGTGAGAAAAGAAGAAAAAGAAAAAAGAAAGAAAATATATGCAGGGATGCTGTACCTTTCCGCGATCGCGTCGGCTAAATAACAAAGTAACCGAAGATGGATATCCGTTTCAAATATTCACGCCCTTTTCGCGCCGTCGCGTGAAATTGATGCGTTTAGGAACCCCTTTCGCGTCGGTAGGCGGACAGTTACTACGGCATAAATATTGCCGAGAGCCCTGCTGACCACATGGCACAGATACGGCCCTGAATAATACGAGTTGTTCCTACGGTTTTGCTCGCGGCTACTTTATTTCGAGAGTTTTGCGATAAGTTTGAAAAAAAGAATCATTGAAAATTGAATTTACTTGTTACGTATCCTTAACATTGATTTTACTTATCATATATATATATATATATATATATATATATATATATATATATAACATTTATTATATATGATAATATATTTATATAATGTCATATATATGATAAATAAAATCTATGTAAAATCGGGAACGTAGACGTAAAGCCTCTGTAAAATATATGTATATACATACACATATTGAATTTTTCAGAGTCTATAGAAATTTTTTAGCGAGTAAGAAGGAGTTTCTCGTAGGAAGCAATTTTTCTGTCGCGAAATGTTCATCGTACGAAGCTTTCTCTCTCTCTCTCTTTCTCTCCCTCTTTCTCTCTCTCTCCTCCCGTCTCTTTCTCTCTCACGAGAGAGTTCGTATTTGTTCAGGCATCTCCATAGGAAATACAAGACGACTAAGAGATTATTCGCGGCACACGTTGCGTGAATATATAATAGTGCGACGTGTTTATGTATCCAGCTATGACAGGCACTTCCGTTTCCGTCGTGAGTTCTCGACTTCGTTCCGTTAGCGAGCGCGTAAATGTGTTTACACCAGTGTGCTACACCGTCTGTCATTAGTAGCCGAAGAACCATGGAACTGACCACTACCACAATCGGTTGTACTACCTACCGGTATTGTTGTTGTGGTGGTGGTTTCATAGAGATCGTGCGATTTTCTCGAAACATTTATTTTTTTCTTTTTTTCTTTTTTTTTTTTTTTTTTTTTTATTTTACTTTACTCATGTATTTATACATGTATGCATGTACGTATGTGCATCGAGAAAAAGACAAGAAGAAAAAGTAAGAGAGAGGATGAAAGGAGTAAAGTAAATTTTTTTTTAATAAACCCCACGACCATTTCGTAGGATAGTCGAAGACCGACATTGCATTTATCTTTTAATGTAACGAGATATAAATTTATAAATTCGAGCTACTTTGCGAGATTACGTTCTTTATTACTCTCTCGCAAACATCAATTTTTCTTTATCCCCAACGTGTTTCTTTTCAACATACGTTTTTATTTCAATCGATGAAAGAAGAAAAATGGGAAATAAAATTCGATCGCACATTGGAATTGACCATTGGATAATTGGAAGTTATTCTTGAAAATACGATGGCCGATTATTTAAGACTATATTAATTATACATATCTTTAATATCTTTTATCTAATCGATGTATCTATATAAAACGATGAGGCGATACGCTTCAGTTGACAAAGTCATAATTAACGGTTCCAGCTGCGCGTGTTAACTGTTATTAATTAATAATTAATTGAATTCCGACACGTTTAAATTGGTACACACCTTTACATAATCTATTCATCATTTATTTCGAACGTCGTTTGTTTTTTTCTATTTTTTTTTTTTCTTTTTTTAATTATCATCCATAACTACGTTATTCCTTCGAATTGGAATTTACGGGTTTCCTTCGTTCTCACCTACCATTAACTTAATTAATTAATTTTTCTCAAAGGTTACCGAAAGTATGCTATGGGAAATAGAGCAAGGGGACTACCATTAAAAAGAACGTAAAAAAAAAAATAGGAAGCTGCAGTAGAAATGTTTGTTTCAAGTTTCCACCTTTATTAATCATAAACTATACAATGATTTAAAAAGACGATCTTATTATTTTTATTAATCATTTATATATCCGAAATAAAGAGAGAAAGAGACAGACAGAGAGAGAGAGAGAGAGAGAGAGAGAGAGAGAGAATAGAACATAGAAAGTTGCATTGATACGTATATCTCAAAGATCCACTTTAATTAAACAAAACAAAATAAAACAAAACAAAACAAAACAAAAAATGAATTTATTTAATTAATCTATTTATCATAATCTATTTAATGATCTGGAAAGATATTTTTAGAACTTTCATTAGACATCTGTATATCCGATAGAGAAAGAGAAAGAGAAAGAGAAAGAGAAAGAGAAAGAGAAAGAGAAAGAGAAAGAGAAAGAGAAAGAGAAAGAGAAAGAGACAGAGAAAGAGACAGAGACAGAGAATGAGAAATACAATCGTATTCGCGAAAAAGTAGGAAAGCTCGGCAAGAGGAGGTGGTGATGCCTGTGGTACTGGTGGTAGTGGTAATGGTGATGGTGGTGGTAGTGGTGGTGGTAGTGATGGTAGTGGTGGTGATGGTGGTGGAAGAAGGGTCGGAGGTTGAGTAGGTGGTTTAGTGGGTGGGAATAAAAATCGATAGACCCGGCGACGAAATTCTTAAGTTGGCAACGGGGTAGAGAGCTGGCACTGCAGGGCCATGCGTTCAATGCTATATCATTGGCCAGTTCTGGGCGGAGTGGAGAGCGAAGTTGGCGCCGGCAGCGATAGATACCGCTAATTATCGATCGTAAATAACGTCGCAGGCAGCACGGCAGCTCGATCCTATCGGTCCTCGCGGTTTCAGCCCTCAAAAGGCAGCTCGATGTATTCCGGGCAAAATTCTCTTCGATGATATAGGTGGCAGACCAACCAACTGGAGAAGTTAAAACAAGGAGGTGGGGTGGGGGGGTAGTTGTGCTTCGAGCACAACTTCTCGACAATAAAAAAACAAATCCTTCTCGAGTATTTTCTAGAGTCTGTTTCTAACTTAATAGTATTCACTATACTTAGCAATACGTTTTGCAAACTAGTTTGGATATATTACACATTATTATTTTTCTTTTTCTTTCTCTGAATGATTATTACAAGTAGTGAGAGAAAGAGAAAGATATATAAAATGAGAGAGTATAATTGCGTCGAAGGGTTATTAACCACCAGCACTGTATGGAACGTCTCTAACGTTTGATATGTATTAGTCATATATAAAACAAAATTACATCGATGCGTATCTACCGTATTTCCATTTTTTATTATTTTCTCTTGATAATTCTCTTTTTATTATCTTTTAAGTATTTCTTTTTTTCTACGAATATTCGATTGGTTATCTTTTAATTTTACTACGTGTATAAAAAAGTCCCGTTTTAATAGGGTAAAGTATCATGATTTCAAAGTCCCACGGAGCATGATTCTAAGCGAGTTAATAGCGTGGAAGATGATTGGTTGCCTTCGAAGGTGATAGCGGTAACTAGTCCGATGTAATATGTACGGCATGTTAACGGCTTCCCTCTTGTTGTTTTTTTCTTCTTTCCATCCTTTTTCCCTCGATCGGCATAGCGGCACACTCGATACGCAAACCACCGACCATGGCACGTCGATTCTCGTATCGATAGCATTTCGCGGTACTCTCTTCTTCGTGCCGGCGATGAGAAGGAATCGTTCAAGCGTAAGGAGTTCGATGGACGATCGCAAATGTAAATGTATTGGGACACCGTTTGCACATTCACCGATTTATCGGACGTATGTCGAAGGATATACGATCTACGGCATCGATAAATGCATCGTCAAAAGAATGCAGGTAGTAATAATTACTATACTACCAAGGCTATAGCTATATCGTGATCGTGATTATCGTTCCATTGCGATGACGTATGACCTCTGAGTTAAGAGGTTCATTTCAATGTGAAACATAGAACGAAGTGAAAAAATAAAAAAAAAATAAAAAAATAAAAAAAATAAAAACAAAATATTCAATTCTCTATTAAATGAAATACAAATATAATAAGAAATCAATGAGGTTATGGAATTATTTAAAAAAAAAAAAAAAGAAAAAATCCAAGGGTAATCTTAAGAGCACACAGTTCCAATTTACGTTCGAATCGATCAAAGTAGAGGAAACACATTCGTCCTTTGGTTCTCTATCTCTCTCTCTCTCTCCCTCTCTCTCTCTCTCTCTCTCTCTTTCTTTCTATCTCTCTCTCTCTCTCTCTTTTACGACGAAATCGCGCGTGCGCAACATCTCTTTCTCTCTCTTTCCTGATCAAGCATCCTCTTTGAAATCACGTTTCTCTTCGTGTTAGTAATCGTTGGTACATGGCGCCGTGCGTCTGTTACTGGTGTCGCTGCAGTTGACACCTTCCTAAGCAACTGTATTTCCTTAGCTAGATGGCAGTTTATGAGAGAAGGAGGTCGTCGTGTTCATAGAAGGTTAAAGAGGAGAGGGTGCGTAAAAGACATCGGAGGTAGGAGAATGATGGAGAAGAAGAAGAAGAAGTAGAAGAAGAAGAAGAAGAAAGATGAACGATTGGAAGGGAAGGGAGCGAGGAAGAGAGGAGAAGAGAGAAGAAGAGGGATCCAAGTCTCGCCCTATCATGCGGCTCGGCCGATATCGCGTTACTGGCTTGGCCTTTGATCTTGCGACACTTACAATTTTCCCGACCGGCGATATACCCTTATTTCGTCTCGTGCCACGCGAGTACTAATGAGAGGCTATGGTCGCCTTCTCTTCGCTAGGTCTCACCACCCTCCCTCTCTGTCTCGCTCTCTTTCTCTCTCTCTCTCTCTCTCTCTCTCTCTCTTTCTCTCCCTGTCTCGCGCTCGCACACACACAGTTACCCTCTGGCAAAGGGGTGGTGAGTCTCTCACGTAATCACAAGGCATGATGGCTCGTTTCTGTCGCTATACTCTGCGACTCGGCCACCGTCAGACCTGGCAACTACCTCGTACGTTGGCTCGTTTCAAACCCTGTGTGGGTTCTATCGTTCGATCTCTCTCTCTCTCTCTTTCTCTCTCTCTCTCTCTCTCTCTCTCTCTCTCTCTCCTTCTCTCTTGTACTCGCTAACCATCACGTCGTGTGAAACGTTAATACGACGGGCGTTACTCACGCCGCACTGACGGTGTTAGGTGATAGCACTATCGCCATGCTAGAGTAAAAGAGAAAGAGAGAAAGAGAGAGAGAGAGAGTAACAGAGAGAGAGAGAGAGAGAGAGAGACTCGATCGTCGAGGGAATAAGGAGATGGCCGATTACAAGGAATAAAGCTCCAACAGCCGGGATTCCATTTATCTTACTCACCTTGCTCGCTTATTCTCTTTCTCTCTTTTGTGGTAAACTAGGGTGGGGATTATCGGTTGGCCGTAATGAGACTTTGATTTTTGTAAGCGTCGCGATGCGATGTGCCGATTACATAATAAAGTCTTAACGATAGTTTGTATCACGCAGAGGTCATACTTGTATACTTTAATCTCGATTGTTTATATACGTGTTTCGTAGAAATACTCGTAGCTAATATATGTATATTACTCGTGAGTGTAACGAAAACTCTCGTACGACGATTGTTGTAAGGATAGAAGACAGAATTTTTCGTCTCATAAATAATTTAATCGAACTTTATTATTTTTCGATATATCTACGACGCATATTTAAGTTAGCTCGTTTGTATCTATCGTTCGTTCATTTGGTAAGGGCTCCGTGCAGAGATCGTAGAGAACCTTTTGGCAGGGCTAACACACACGTCCTGGTCGTTGCTCGAAGCCTCGGCGCAAATACAATAACCCCTTTTATTTGTTCCTTCGGCGATGCTGGCCGTGATTCAACAATACTCGAACCTAGAGCGTAGGTGGCAAACAGTGGTACGTTCACATCAGTTACCCCCTAGGGCGATTTTCGCGAATTTCCCCGGACGAATTTGCCGTCAAAGTATCCACTGGGATAAAGGGTGGATCTCTTCATGGTGGAAACCATCTCGAAAAAGAGATAGATAGATAGATAGATGGATGGATAGATAGATAGATAAAGATAGATAAAGAGAGAGAGAGGGAGAGAGAGAGAGAGAGAGAGAGATGAAAGAAAGGAGGAAGAATCTTCTGGATGGCAAAGGAATTGCTTGAACTAGAGGGAAAGAGAAGAAGAAGAAGAAGAAGAAGAAGAAGAAGAAGAAGGAGGAGGAGGAGGAAGAGGGGAGAAGGTTGTTGGACACAGTGCAAACACTTGACGAGATTGCTGCTTTTGCGTTGCAACGGTTACTCCCGCCGGAAATCCTTACTTTTGCCGAAAATCCGTAATCTTCCTGAAGGGCACGGATTAATTCCCTTGGCTTGTCACGTGCTACGTCTATCGTGATTCGAATCTATCTATTATTTCTTTTTCCACGTTAGACATTATTCCCTTTAACACGATTGGGCGACAGAGGGGGGGGGGAGTTTAGGGGATAGGGAATAATAGGGTATCTACCTACTTAGTATTTTTTATATTAGATGTCATTTGAAATCGAAAATTGAAATTGAAAAAAGAAGAAGAAAAAGAAGAAAAGAAAAAAAAAAAAAAAGAAACAAAAGAGGAAAAGAATAATTCCGATCGATTGTCGATTTTAGAATAATTGCCGATTTTCTCTTATGATCTTTTTATTTCTTCACGAAGTCTTCGCGTCTCTACGTGCAGGTGAAGTATCGAGAACTGGTTTGGATATATCCTTAACCTTCGAGCCGATTCTGCGCTTCACGAGGTGCTTCTGGGGGAGGGTCCTGAAGGAGCAATTAAGCCTGAAGTGTTTCCTGCAAGGTGTGACTCGTAGAAACGAAGCAACGAACGAATGAACGAACGAACGAACGAATGAACGAACGGACGGACGGACGGACGGACGAACGGACGGGAACGAGAACGCCGACCACCTGACATGGGAGACGACTTCTCTCTTTCTCTCTCTCTCTCTCTCTCTCTCTCTCTCTCTCTTTCTCTTACTCTTTTTCTTTCTTTCTCTCTTTCTCTTTTTCTCTCTATTGCATACGTCAAACGGTAGTAATTCAACTTTTATTCGAGAAGGAGGATGCAATATATTCATCGGAATGTCCACTTAAAATGTGCCCGTACGATGCACCAAGAAAATTTCTGTCTACTACCGGCCATAACTGTAATCCTATATGTATGATTGTTTTTTTTTCCCTTACCCTTTTTATTTTTTCTCTTTCTTTTTCTTTAATTCTTCTTTTTCTTTTTTTCCTTCATCTTTTCCTTCAACCAAGTCGGATCGTCTATCTAATCGTTGTATACCGCGATGGGACGACATAGTTCCGATATTTTTGTTGTTGTTGTTGTTTTTATCTAACTCTTTTTTTGCGTATTCTTTTCGTTTTCATACATAGCGTGGACAGAGATGATGGAAAAAGAAAAGAAAAAAGAAATTAATAGATACATTGAAAATCTATATGGGAAAGAGAGAGAGAGAGAGAGAAAGAGAGAGAGAGAGAGAGAGAGAGAGAGAGAGAGAGAGAGATAGAGATAGAGGTACTTGTATTACTCGTTGTACAAGTATTGCTCGTTGACGACCCTGACAGTTCAATTACCACTCATCGCTTTAATACGAAAATGACGATGTTTTGCATAATTTGTTGATTCGTTAAATTCATCAAGTATGTGAAAGTTTCGAGAGTACATACACATATGTACATTTATACGTAGGAACTAAAGTAAAGAGTAGAAAGCTTTCGAAGATGATAGATGAAAGATGAACATAAGACATACTATTGTACTATGTTTCTTTTCTAAAAGAGAAGTTTTATTTTAAAAGTTCTTCGAACATCACCCTCCTCTCCCCACTCTCTCTTTCTCTCTCTCTCTCTCTCTCTCTTTCTCTCTCTCTCTTTCTCTCTCTCTCTCTCTCTCTTTTTCTCTTTTTCTTTCTTTTTTCTCTTATGTATTTTAAAAACTAACTTCCACCATTGTATCATTCTCTCTCTTTCTCTCTCTCTTTCTCTTTCTCTCTCTCTCTCTTTTTTCTTTATTTAAATCGATTTCTGGTAATTAAGAGAAAATTCTATGGGTGATAAAATAGATGTGTTTAATGAAACGTTTCTTTCTTTTTCTTTCTCTTTCTCTCTCTCTCTCTCTCTCTCTCTTTCTCTCTCTCTCTCTCTCTCTCTTTCTCTCTCTCGTGTACTTCTTAATTACGAGAATAAAAATCATCAGAGGGATTATAATGGCGAAGGTGTCGCGTCGGCGAAATTCATGCGTTGCACGAATGGAGAACCGAGAAGCTCTTTCTTTTCCTTTCCTTCTTTTTCTTTTTTTCATTTTATCTTTCTGTCTGCTTCTCTCTCTCTCTCTCTCTCTCTCTCTCTTTCTCTCTCTTCCTCTTTCCTACTGAATGAGTAGAAGGAGAACGTGGCACAAAAGACGGAATTGAATTAAAATCCGGCCCGTCATGCCTCGGATAAATCCGAATTAATTAAGCGGTTTCGGGATAGACTTTCGGTCGGGATGTTTTTTCTTTTTTTTTTCTTCTTCTTCTTCTTCTTCTTCTTTATTTCCCTTCAATTCTTATTTCCTTCTTCTCACTCGTTCGTTCATTCGTTCGTTCGTTCGTTCGTTCACTCGTTCGTTCATTCGTTCATTCGTTCGTTTGTTCGTTCTTTCGTTCGTTCGTTTCTTTTAGATTTCGTAGCACTCCTTTTTTAGTCGAAGGTCTCGTCGTAACTCAAGCGCGGGAGCCATTCGGTAGCTGATGAGTTAATTGAGATCCGAACTAGCCCTCGGACACAAAAGGGCTTTCACGGGCCAACAAGACCGTGATGTTGGATAATGTTCAACGATCTTTCTCTTTGACTATCGCTCTTTCATATCGATAACTTTCACCGTTCCAACATCGTTCTATGGTAAACGAATATCATTTAATATTAGCAGATTTATCGAATCAATACAACGACCATGGTGACATGTCTTGATTTGACTAATCGTTAATAGTTAAGTGTCTATACGCTATTTGAATTTATTGTTACGATAAAGGGAGAAAGAGAGAAAGATGGAAAGATAGAAAAATAGATAGAGAAAGATAGATAGATAGAGAGAGAGAGAGAGAGAGAGAGAGAGAGAGAGAGAGAGAGAAAGGGAGAAAAAGTATGATCTAATACTAGTTGGTTACAAAGGATTCGAAAAGCTGTAATAACAGTATGAATATTTTATCTCGCAAAACTACTCTCTCAATGTCAACTGTAACCCTTTTCTTTTCGTTTTCTACCAGAGTAACCAGGTTGACCTCTACGGGTCATTTCGGGATGATAATTGTCGTGGTTAGTCTATGGAATCGAGAATAATCGCGTCCTTGAAACTGGTCCATCCACCTTTGACTGGGTTGTTTCCGCAGCTTGCGGCTTGCAACATCCGACGACAAAGTGTTCTATGTGTGTTAAATGTCGTTTCATGGACCAGTTCTAACCATTCGAGAAATGTTTTTCTTATTTTTTGTTTTCTCCTCGGCAAAGATGAACGATGGTCAGCCTAGTGGTTAAGTAACTGGTTCGTTAGAATGTTTATTTGCTTAGGGCTCTTTTGTCAGGGCTCCGACTAGTGTTATTACGACCTGTTACCGTGGCCCTGTTCTCCCCTCTTTGGGTACGAGTTCGAGGAACGCCTTTCAGTCCTGCATTTCTTTCAGACTTTCGCGTCGTTCGTGTTCGAATCACTCGACGATCGATTTTTAAAACTTTTCATACTAAGAGAAAAGAAAAAAAAAGAAAAGAGAAAAAAAAAAAAGAAAAAAGAAAGAAAAGGAAAAGAATATTTCTCCCTCGTCGATACGTCGATAATATAAAATTTATAAATAGCTAATAGAAAATGATTTCTCTGAGAACATCGCTATCTTAAGCTAATAGAGTTTACCCGAGTACGCATGCTCGAGCACTCGAAGGAATTATACCCACGGATCATTACACGGTTCGCACACAAGGGACGTATTAGACAACGCGTTTGGATTAGAGATCAGGATGAAGACGTTTCGGACCGGTGGAAACTCCTTTCATCAATTATAATCGTCGACGTGCGGGACAGTAGCCGTTCATTAAACGCGTATATACGAGGCCGCTCGTTGCTCGAAGAAAAATACGCTAACGATACCGCTCGTGAACGTGTTCTGAATGCTGCCTTCGTTCGTTCCTGTGTATTCGTAATCTCCTCCTCCTTCTTCTTCTTCTTCTTCTTCTTCTTCTTCTTCTCCACCACCTTCTTCACCATCTTCACCTCCTTCTTCATTTTCTTCTTCTTCTTCTTCTTCTTCTTCATATTCTTCTTCGTCTTCTTCTTCATGGTACTGAAACACGACCGATTCCCGAGCGAACGTACGTTCGGGAATAATGCAAAGTGTAGAGTCACTCTGCGGATGGTAGTCAGGTATCGCTTCTGCTTCTTATTTATATAAATGACCAGCGCATAACTCTGAGCTCCCGAGGACTAACACACGAGTCTCTTTCGAACTGTACTCTACGTTCGAAATGATCTCGCAACGTGTCGAGCTCGATGATAAATTAATTGTCGAGGATTAAGCAACGTTAAGTGTAATTTTACGACTTCGCAATATGCCTTGACTTTTCTGAATCAAACGTTGCATGAGGAAAGTCGTCGAAAGGATTTGTGAAAGGTAGTAGTTGGTATCCTTTCGGTTGATATTAGATATCGATTAGAAAATCTCTTTGGTTATCGATTAACATTTTTGGTTGGATGTCGAACGTTCTGTTTCGTTTGAAATGCTAGCAGAGTCGGCGAACGGCGGTTTGCTTCTGCGTTTAAGCGACGTGGCGGATGGATCGGTTATGGTGTTCATTGTTGACTCGTCACGGCTTTCAAGAGTTACCTTCCTGCTTGAAAGGACCCATAACTTGTCACGTTCAACCCATGGACTACCGTGGCTTAAGGACTGTGCACGAACCTTTCGCCGAACGTTGTTCAGTTAATTATGACTAATGGCGAACACGTTGGGAGTTGAGAAAAATTAAATAACATTAATGCTTTACTCGTCGAATGATGAAACGTCGTTTCAATGATTCGAAACATTGAAAATCATCTTTTTCTTTTTTTTTTTTCTATTCTTTTCCTTTTTTTCGTCTCTTCTTTCCTTTCCTTTGGATACCATTATTTTCCACTTGATTTCCAACTTTATGGGGAACTTTCAAAGATGCTCGTTATATCCTCTAATATGTTTTCTTTCTCTCTTTATTTATTTTCTTTTTTTTTTTTTTTATATAGTGTATACGCCTAATTCTATTCTCCAAGAAGCCGCATCAAAGATTCCTCCATTGTGCGTATCCACCCTCGAAGTAATAACCCCTTAACCCCATTTACTTTTCATTCACGAAGAAATTCCCATGTTTCTTTTATCGAAAACAATCGCGTGCCCATCCTCGCAGCATAAATCGTTCTAGTATCGGTCGTCCGTTTGGGGAAAAAGAAAAGAAGAAGAAAAAAAAAAGAAAAAGAAAAAAAGAAAGAGAGGAGGGTGGCTTTAGGGACGAGCCAGAGGTTCTCAATTGATACGACAAGATAAACGGGATATATCTATTACTTGTATTATACTTTAGAAGTATTCTACTTGAGTAGAGAATACGAAGGAGCCTAGCGACGAATCGATTGTAATCAGAGCCAATCGAAAATTATCCAGGATCAGGCTGACTGTATGGCGGTAATCGATGAATATTAACTAGCAAACACATCGGCGTGTTCGAGCGGTGGAATGAACGCAGAACGCAGCATCCGAGAGTGGACCGCGTTAGAGAGTATAACGGCTGCGAGAGTAGGAGGGTACATATTCATGACGTTAACGAGCCTCCGTCGAACGTTTAATTCCGCCAACCGCCTGAGTTAGGTAAGGGTAACTCGCTCGGCAAACACGAGCCCTAACTAACCGTGCATCTCCCAGTCCTGTGCTCGTCTTCTCTCTCTCTCTCTCTCTCTCTCTCTCTCTCTCTCTCTCTCTGTGTGTGTGTGTGTCTATATCTATCTGTCTAGCTCTCTCTTTCTCTATCTCTACCTCTATCTATCTATTTCTCTTTCTCTCTCTCTCTCTCTCTCTCTCTCCTTGAATTTCTGGCCTTGTTCCTTCTTACTCTCTTCATGATCCGTCCATCTCTCTCTTTCTCTCTCTGTCTCTTTCTCTCTCTCTCTCTGTCTCTCTCTCTCCCTCTCTTTCTGACCTCTGTCCTCTGTTTGTCTTTCTATACCGCGGAAGAACAGTTCCGACGGTCGCAAGTTGGTTGGTTGGTTGGTTGGTTGGTTGGTTGTGTCCCTGCTTATGCCCCGTAGCAAAGCGGCTCGAATGCAGATTGTACAAGTTTGTGCCTTCGACGTTATACATGCTGTTACGGAAATGGTCTGCCAACTTCGACGGTATATTCTCTAGTCTAGTAATATGCTTTACCGCTTACAATACGTTTTAAACATGGTAGAATTACGAATGATAAGATAATAAATGTTTATTACCTATGCGTTTATATCTCTATACTTAATGATTTACTTGAAATCATTGTTAGAGAATACGATAGAAATATAGAAAAATACGATTTCCTTTGATCTTTTGAACGAATACTTTTGTTTCATTATTTCTCGACAAACACTGTGCCCGAGATGGAATCACGTTAAATCCATTCGTCAAATCCAAACGTCCATGAGAGGACCGTGGCGTTAGACTTGAAACAACGATCCGCGTATATTTAGCTCGAATCATAATTCGGTCTGATAACCGTGGATGAACCGCGGAACGAGCGAAAGAGTCGGCAAGTTAATGCGTTTTGCATCGATCAGCCGCGTTCTGCTCTCGATACTCGCGCAGGAGTTACCAATACAAGCATAGGTAACTGGCGTAACATGAGAGCTGGCAGAAGGAGTATCGGAAAGAGCGCTAGCCCGCGCACATTCCAGCGATCGGATATCTTGAGTCCACCTTCTCTTAGGACGTCTTACTTATAATATCTGGACGAGCCTCGGGTTAACGTGTTACAGGAGTGACTTGCGTCTTGGTAATTTCATCCCCGGTATGGTGCCTTCTCTCTCTCTCTCTCTCTCTCTCTCTCTCTCTTCATCTCTATCTTTTTCTTTTTTTATTTCACGAGCCACTACCTCCATCATCATCGTCATCCTCGTCGTTTCTCTCGCACAGCTTATGTCTTCACTAACACATGAGAATAGTCTCTGTCTTTCTTGTCTTCTATCTCTATCTTTCTCTTTCTCTCTCTCTCTCTCTCTCTCTGTCTTTCTTTCTTTCCATCTCTTTCTATCTCTTTCTCTACCAAGAACCTCTGTTTGCCTACAAACAATCCTCTTCAGAGCAAGCTCAGCCTCTTGTATGCATTTCCTCCTACTGTCTCTTTCCCTCCCTCTTACTTTCTTTCTTCCATTCCCCACGTCTCTTTCTTCCAGTCACTGTCAATTTATCCTACTCCCCTCTCTTTGATTTTCTTCTTCTCTTCTCTCTCTCTCTCTCTCTCTCTCTTTCTCTCTCTCTCTCTGTCTCTCTCTCTCTCTCTCTCTCTTCTCTTTAGTGTCGTCTTCGCGTTGCTCAGAACGATGTTCTCTCGGACATTTCAGTTTTCCCACGTAGAAGCACCTCCGATTCATTGTTCTGACAATCATCGGCCGACCAGATTACGCCGCAGACGATTCGTAAGACTCGAAGGTAACTCGTCTGCCATTCTCACGAGATAACGACCGTCTTTGCTTTCCATGCCGGCTTCTCTTTCTCTTTCTTTCTCTCTTTCTCTCTTTTTCTCTTTCTACCTATGGACAAATTTCCATCTATTAGCAGAGGCTCTTTACGGATTATACGTGTCGTACTTTGGTATGCGTAGGCGTAACATCTTCCTGGACGAGCTCGTTTAATACGGATCAGTGTTAGATTCGTGCTCGAAGGAAGATGCATCGATATATCTCTAGGATCCATTTTGACAGTCAGCCTTTTGTCTTACTCCCTGATTGCTTTCATTTTCTTTTTATTTTCATCTTTTATCCCACACGATCCCTTTTAAGAGGAGAATGGCTCAGGACCCTAACTCGCCTGCCTTTTCGTTCTTATCATTCAGGTATCACTATTTCGAACGAACTCGTTTGCTTTCTTAAGTCTATTTTTTATTACTAACGGTATAATCATATTGGAACGATGTTTTTGCAGTTCTCATTGGTTGCTTTATTAAGTTTAATACGAATTTTACGAATCATTATCGCTTATAGTTCGATTTCATTCGATTATATATTCCAATTATGTATCCTATTAAGATAATATTGAATATAAGGATAAAAAAAATAAATAAAGTACAACAATAATAATAACAACAATAACATAGTCAGTCGCATCCTTTTAGTGGAAAGCCATGTTAGGATCCGTATAACAAGCGGGATGAAGCGATATCTAAGATGCATTTTGACAGGCAGCCTATTGTTTTACTCTTTGGACGATGAGGATGACGACGAGGCTTCTCGGACCGTTGTCTCACCACCATCGGAACATCCCTCGGTTGAATATAATATAAGACCTCGGTACGGATCTCGTGGGCGTTCGTGGATGGTGTTAGTGGCGCCAGAGATAATCCTCGCGATAGTTTCCCCTCTTCTTTCGTTCACGTCAATCAGGATTGGATTCGGTTTAGAGCTCTCTATAGTTGAACCCAACGGATCAGAGGTGCTCAAACGGAATCCAATAGATAGTTGAATCGTAGAACGGTCTCGATTTGAATTCGTTTGAAAAATTGATCGTTTCTCCCAGTGGTAAAATACTTTTGTCAGGATTGCCAAGTATTATATCAAAGTCAAATGAAATCTGACTATAGGAATAGTTACAATCTAGGATATCTAAGGCACGACTACCTTATCTCCAATTATTCAATCGGATTACCAAGAGCAAGGTGCGGCTCGAGAACATTTCCGCGATGCACATTTCCGCGTTCGCGAAAGGGGATGACGCGTTGAAAGTAACTTCAGTCCGGGAAACTCGTACTCAGGCGGAGGAAGCTTGTAGTCGAGGGAACTTAATGGCTATTTAATTCCTAATCCAGACGCAGGAGAGAGAGAGAGAGAGAGAGAGAGAGAGAGAGAGAGAGAGAGAGAGAGATAGGAGTAGCTCGCCGGCGGCGCTACTTTCGCAGTAATCTGCGGCCCGCGCTACCGTCTTCCTCGAAAACAGAAATACGCCAAAGACGGTCTAATCCAGCGCATCTGGGATTCATGAATCCCTCTGGCTCTTCTCAACGCGTTGCGCCACCACCACATTCTCATCTCTCTCTCTCTCTCTATCTCTCTATATCTCTTTCTCTTTCTCTTTTCTTATTCTCCTACTCCTTCTATCTCTTTACTCGTACACCATCGTCGCTTCTCTCCGTCCTTTCTCCTCATCGCCGAGTAATAGTGAGAAAGAGAAAGAGAGATAAAGATAGATAGAGGGAGAGAGAGAGAAAGAGAGAGAGAGAGAAAGAGAGAGAGAGAGAAAATACCTCTTGCTACCCGCCTACACGGGTCTAACCAATCGGCCGGCAGCCCCACTCTTCCACTTTGTAGAGAGCTACTTCCATATTTACACGGGAGGTAGTCGCAAAAGCGAAGTTAGACCGGTTGAGCTGATTTAAGCATTCGTTATTATAATTCTTGGGGGAAGCTGTGCTTGGGCACAGCTCTGAGTCTCTACTATTACTACTACTACTACCACTACTACTACCACTATTACTTCTGAGCTCTAGTATAGACTTTTGGAAGCTCCAAGAGTCAGAGAGATAGAGAGAGAGAGAGAGAGAGAGAGAGAGAGAGAGAGAGAGAGAGAAACCTAGCTTCTAGAAAGCCCGTTACACGTCTATCTCGTATCTCTTCATGGCGAGATTGGAGTACTAATTTTCTCTATGAACCGTGACAGTCGAGTTAATTTGAGTACCACGTCGTTTCTCTTGACAGGAAGCTTTGGTTTCTGGCAGTACTTTATGCCCGTTAGAAACAGCAAGTGTTATTATGTTTAACGGAGACAAAAATTGTCTTTCCCTAAATACAACAGACCATGCTGTCAATTGTTTAATTGTTCCATTTAATTAGATTCTATTAACGTCATTTTCAAAGGATATGCATTCAAGCCTTTATAGATGGTAAGAGGAGAATCGGTTCGCGTGAACATGTAATGAAGAGAGAACTGAGACCGCTATCGGTGCGTGATGATTTTTTGATGAATCTCGTCATTAGTCGATTTTGGAGTAATTAGCAGACCGAGAAGTCGAGTCCCCCATCTTTACGACTCGGTATTCTACACCTTGTGTCCCGTGATAATTAAGTTCGGTCTTTCGAAGCACGCGCGCTTTTAGCCTAAAGGCTATCCATGTCTTGAGCCGCCTTGGTCTCTCATAACCTCAAAATCCATCGTCAACGATTAATTTCCCAAAGTCCCCTAGGCGAATTTTAGACTCCGACGATCGTTTCGCCCGTCCATCCGTTCATCCGTCCGTCCGTCCGTCCGTCCGTCTGTCTGTCCGTACTCTTAATTAATAACAAAGGCAGCTGCTTTACCGCTGACGTCATTACTACACTTTTTGCTTCCAAATCTCTCCCTCTCTCTCTCTCTGTCTCTCTCTTTCTCTCTTTCGTTCTTTCTCTTCCTCATTTGTTCTTTTCTTTTTTTTTTAAACTCTTCTTTCGTCACATCTTTTTCAACATTCTTACCAAGATCATTATTCGCATGTGTTTAAAAGGAAGTGTAAGGGAGGGGAAAGAAAGAACGAGAGAGAGAGAGAGAGAGAGAGAGAGAGAGAGAGAGAGAGAGAGAGAGAAAGAGAGAGAAGGAAAATTTTAATTTATTTAAAATTTAGTTTTAAATTTCCCTATTTTTTTTTTTATATTTATTGATACAAAATACACTTGATACGAATCGTCCATTTGCTACGACCACTCACTACCCACACATTCTGTACTGTTCATTTAATCACTACGACGACATAATACACACTGTTCGTATTGAACCATTCATTATCGAACTACCTATCAGTTTAGGCTATCTCTAACGCAATTGTCTGACGATATCTTTTGGGTGTTTTTCTCTTTTTGTTTATTATTTTTCTTATCATCTTAAAAAAGTAAATATATTTATCGAATAAATCATTTCCGAGTTAGAAGACAGCCACGGTCAACTCTGATAAATCGCGAAACGAATGTCAGTCTTTGATGTCATCCCACGATGTTTACTATACGTCGACTGTGTCTAGGATCTCTTTATGGTATTAGAATTTAGAAGTTGTTGCTGGTATTACAGTACGGGAACACGTAGCTATCTTGAATTCATTCGTTGGAAGGTCGACGGTAGACGTAATAATGGCGATAATGATGATGGTGATAAAGGCTTTACGGTTTCTCGTAAGAAAAAGCGTTGGTATAGGTGTAATCGTGGTAAAGTTGTAACGTTATGCTATTTGCTTCTCTTAAACGAATTAATGTTATAGAGTTTGAGCGATTGTTACGTTAAAGTGAGTAGAAATTATTGTGAATTTTTCGTGAGATTATCATGGAAAAGATAATGATAACGAAAGACAACTTGAGCAAGGACAAGGAAAAAGAAAAAGGAAGAAGAAAAAGAAGAAGAGGAAAAGAAGGAGAAGGAGGAGTTAAAGTAAGACTCGAGGATATTTTTCTTGATCGTAAGTAGGTACCTATGTGCCACCGTAAGGACAAGATAAGACTCCAATATCTAGGATCTTTATTTGGCATCTCCACCAAAGTGTATCGCGGGGCTCTTTCGAAAGAGTCTTTTGGCTTGGCTGAAAGAGAGGGCCGATAACGAATGGCTGGTCGTTACGATAAATGTCTTACTCCGGGGCTCCGAACGAGCGACGGAGACCACTGGGATAATGATATTATTACGGGGCATCTTGATTCTCCTGGGCCACACTATCATCATACGTCACCCGTTGCGCACGCCGACTCGCTGAAATCCACGGCGTATTACGAGCATATATTTCCTGAGCCACGTCCTGACGCGTCCCGGTGCCAGCCACTTGCTTTTTGCCAGCCGGTTACAAAGTATGATGATCCTTAGCGAGGACAGACCCTGATGAAATCATCAGGACTCCGCACCTGATCGTTCTTCGGCCGAGCGTTAATATCGAGCGGAGCCGGCTGTCAGGACGAAACTTCCATCGGAATGAAGCAATTTGCTCGAGCTCTCGCGCGTACCTCATACAAGAAACCAAGCTTCCGTGAACCTTCAGCTTTACGTCACGCTTGTCCTCCTTCCGTTCGATAAAGCCTCCTAAGGAAGGAACGAATGTCCTTCGTTTTCAAACTTTCGTTTTTGCTTCTTTTTTATTTTCTTCTTTTGGTTTTTGTTGTTTTTTTTTTTCTTTCTTTTTTTTTTTTCCTAAAATCTTCCATGTTAAAACTCATTCCTTGTAAGGCCTCGGCGAATTGAATGGCATGAAATTAAATTCGGTTAGCGAATGTGTTCAATCTTCGGGGATATTTATATACAAAAACTATTGTTTATTGTTTCATTTCTTTAAGAGACAATATTTTGTAGTTTTGTAATTAACATCGATTGGAATATTTAATAGAATCAAATTGTTACATTATCGTGTACTTTTTTCTTTCTTTCTTCTTCTCTTTTTTCTTCCTTTTTTTTTTTTCTTTTTTTTAAATATTATTATTATCATCATCATTATTTTTTTTTTTTAATTATCGTATCGAATAAGATAGCCGTTTTAGCGCCAGGACAATGGAAAAAAGAATCGTGGAATTAACGAACGGAGGCTGCAGCTTGACCTCGTTGCCCATTGTTGTGAAGTGCAAGAAGGAACGTATCGTGCGAGAACGAGATGGATTGAGGAACGGATAAAGACGCTCCGAAAGGAGAGAAGAGGCCAACGTAGTCGGCCAAGCTGCCCCAGCATCCTCTTTGACGAATTATTCTCTCTCCGTCAGTGATCCTCAGACGTTTTCTCGTTGTATATCCTTATATCGTATATAATGTTTTTAATATTAAATATTATTCGTCATGATTGACCACCACTGGCTGTATTCGATTAGGATCACCGAAGGATGTCAGTCATCCTTTTGTTTTCCAATGCTTTACCTTTCGTCTTTCTTCTTCGATATGATGGACGAACAAGTTCAGAGTAGTCATTAACTTGTAATCATTTTTTTCATTCATTCATAGGTACGAAGGCAACTTTATAGATAGATAGTAAAAAGATTCTAACGTAATAACGTGACTATGTAACGTCCGTCGTACGTAACATAAGTAACGTATAAGTACATACATACGTTGGATCGTAAAGGGATCATCATCGCGTATGTGATTTTGTTAAGTCAAAGTATAGAATTTATTGTTAGAAGAGGATTAATGTAGTGTCGGTGGATGAGAGGAGGAAATCTTTGCTATAACATAAGCAACGACCATAGCTCGTACATAATACAATAGAGGCTCGAAACGGCAATGCGCCCTCTCTGGGAGGAACTTACCGATTAACTCATCTAACATGGGCATTGTTGCCCTCAATGAGAGGATACCGGTCGCATTTATTGCGGGTATCGCGTTATTATACTAACCTACTCGCTTTTGTGCGGCGATATAAGTTTTCCGGTTGGTCGACGATCGGAGCTTCTGGTTCCTTTCAAGGGGGAGAGAACACGTCGATCACGTCGACGTGAACGAACGACGGATATATTTTCTTTTTCTTTTTCTTTTTCGTTTTTTTCTTTTCTTTTCTCTTCTTTTCTTTTTTTTTTTTTTTTTTTTTTTTTTGATTAATTAATATATTTATTTATTCATTTATTTTGTTTCTCTTTTTCCACCAAAAAAACAAAAAAAATTAATCTCGCTATTTAAGAGTTTTTAACAGATAACAAAGCGTTTAACGCAATGTATTAATTCGTCCCTTTTGCTACTCTAGATTATTACCAACCACGGTCCACATATGTATAATCTATTATCCTTTTGACGTCGGTGTATTATTAAACCGTCATAATTAATCCCTTTGCTGTGTCATCCACAGGTGGGTCGCAAGACACGTCGCGGCACGTACATTGCAAATCATACGTCTGCGCTCGGACGCGTATACTTATTATAGACAATCATGAACGTTAATGCCTTGTTCATTGCGTGGAATATGACTCAATAGGTCTATGATTCGCTCGTAAATAGTGCATACCTAGGTGTATGTATATCGCTCGAGCATATTGGAGGTGTGTAATACTAGTTAAATGTAACGATCTATTTTCGAAGAGATAGTTAGATAAATGGATAGATAGATATATAGATAGATAAAGAGAGAGAAAAATTTTCGAAAGTAATTCATGCCTCTTAAGTGTATATCGTATATTAATACAATCGTATTTTACACATCTCGAAAGCGTTTCCATAAAGGAGATTCTAATTTCTACTTATTAATATCCAATTAATCATTAGAGATTAATCACTAGTCTTCTTTTCTTCTTGTTATTTTTTTTTTCTTTTTTTTTTTTCCCATCAACTAGTAACAATCGTTAATTGTAATATCTAATATACGACGAAAAAAATGAATATTTGTTCGTAAGTATGGTTTCTTCAATGATGTTAAATAATTTCGGATCATGAAACCATAAAAGATTTCAATGTTAAATAGTACAAATACGAATTGATTTCTAATTTAGTTTATTTAATTCTCTTTTTCTTTTGACTTTTGAACTTCATAGACCTGGCAAATTTTGTAAACGTCCAAATAGCTCTCTATCGACGACGAGAGACCAGATATACGGTCCTACCGGATAAGTATCAAGTATACACAGCTCGTGCAGATATAGTCGGCCAGTATCGACCGGGTAGCCAAGTTCAACAGCCAATCCTCGGCTGCGCGTTAAAACCACGCCCTTTATTTTGCGGTTGTATTAGCCACATCTCACGTTCCGTATTTAACTTTAACCTGATTATTTAATGTACTTTCTACTTACGCTTACCGAGCTTTTTATGAAAGATTTATCCTGATCTCTAACTACTACCAACGTTTCCCACGAATTCGTTCATGTTTTACGCGCGTTCTCTCATTCTTCTCTCTCTCTCTCTCTCTTTCTCTCTCTCTCTCTCTCTCTCTCTCTCCCTCTCTCTCTCTCTCTATTTATGTATCTATCTATTTCTCTTGAATATTTCTTTCCTGAACGTTCAACCACGAAAGATATATTTATTTGTTGAAACTGAAAAGGTTGGTGCTTAGAGTAGAATTAGAGATGTTGATTGAAGATAATACGAGTTAATTATACATGGTGGATTTGTTGAGATTCATTCCCGAAGCATTAATGCAGGAACGTTGAGTTAGTTCTGGTTTGCTGACGATTAATCGAATTCATTTGACCTAACGAGGAGAAATTATTACCTTCTATGCAACCCGTATACTAGTATTACAAATTAGCTAGTTGAGAAAGTATGATCAAAAGCAACCGCGCAATAACAATCGTGACGTGTGTTGTTCATTGGTAACGTTGGATAAGTAGATATAAAGACGATTAAACGTATATGTTAAAAAAAAAAAAGAAAAAAAAAAAGAAAAAGAAAAAAGAGAAAAGAAAAGAAAAGAAAGAAGCAAAGAGAAAATAATACTCCGTAAAAGGATCGATATCGTTGGAAAAAAAAAAAGAGAGAGAAAAAAGAAAAAAGAAGAAAAAAAGCAAAAGAACCAGAAGAAGAAAATAAAGAAATAAAAAAAAGATGGAGATATTGGGCTCTGTTCGTAGGTGAACGACACCGCAGCTCGATTCCATCTTTATTTAATTTCCTGTCTACATCGAAAAAGCAATTTACAGGTCTGCGTCCTAGTACGGATAAGGTAAATTCCATCGCAATTCTCAGCTATTAAGGGCATCGTATTTATGTAAATAAGGAATTTGGTTTGCCACCATGGAAGACGAATACTTGAGAAACGGAATGAGAAAGGGACTCGGTTCCTACGTTAAGGATAGCAAGAGGTTGGTTGTTGGATGGTAGATGGTAAAGTCGAAGTAACCGGTCGAGACGAAGGAACAGAAAGCTCTCGTTAATGAGCTTCCTCACCCTCAAAGCTTTGAAAGCCGGTTACACTGGTCTCACTCGCGACGGCAGAATGAGAGAGTCGTTCAATTCAAAGCTTTCAGGAAATTATACGTCTGTTAACGTTCTATCGCGAGCAAAGGCTCAAGCCCGGACTCTAATAGCGGCAATAGCGTGTTTTAATCTCGGTTCAGGGAAGTGCATTTGTCATTTCCTACCAACGCAAAGCTCCACCGTCTTTCGAGAGAAAGAGAGAAAGAGAGAGAGAGAGAGAGAGAGAGAAAGAGAGAGAGAAAGAGAGAGAGAGATAGACTGCAATCTTCCTGTTCTAGTAACGTCGTATTTTCAATTTATTTTCATGATGATATGTCCACTCGACTGAAATTAGATTTCAGTTTCATTGCTAATTCTACCTCTTTATTTGTCTGTTTTTTTTTCTCTTGAAATGGTATTAACAATATATGTATATTTTTATACAATATCATTCGTATTAAGTTTAAGTAGGTATTTCAGATAGGTCACGACATCGGGAAAACTTTCTGAGAGAGAGAGAGAGAGAGAGAGAGAAAGAGCGAAGCAACAAACTCGTCTTAGGTATCATGACGAAGTACTTCGATGTTCCTCATAGGACGTTGTGAAAACGTGTGGCATTAAGAGAGCCATCTGGCTATGGCAGTTTGACGCTAAAGTATTCTACGTTAGTGGAGTTTGGACTTTACTGCAATGCCGTCACGGCAATTTCTCTGGGGATGCTTACTTACAGTGTTGGCTTAAACAACATACTTAACCGGGCTACTTAGTACTCACGAGCACAGACGTACCCCTTGCAATAATAACATTCCACCCCCTTTAATCCGTAGTCCGCTGTTAGTCCTCGGCTAAGTATCTGTCTTTCTCTTTCCCTACTGTTTCTCTCTTTCTCTTTCTCTCTGTCTCTCTCCTTTTCTCTCTCTCTCTCTCTCTCTCTCTCTTTCATTCGATCGTATACCTCCCCTCTAGCACCCCTGACGAAATCAAAACACGGAAAAGCCGATACAGTTTTGCGTAATACCTACTCGGAAACTTTCTTCTTTCGCGACGTCTTCTTTGCTAATGAAAAAGAAGAAAGAGATATTAAGTTTAAGGATTTTCTTATTGACCTATTCTATATATATTTGTTTTCTATGCGATTATTAATTATTTAATTAATTTATTATTATTATTATTATTATTATTATTTCTTTCTATTTTTTTAAATCCAAAGAAATATCTCTCGTAATGAATTTTGTTTTAACTTTAGATTAACGAATTTGAAGTATATAGGGATGATAGTACTATACATATAGATAGACAGGAGATGGGAGTAAAATAATGCATGGTAAGCGGAGTATGGGTTCTCGTATAAGTTCTACGGAGTTAGGATATACTCTCCATCGAGCGCAATATAAACCCTGTGGTACTAAGCGGCTTAATACCTCGTAAGGGCATTGACGCCTGACATATCCGTGTATACCGATTCTCTGGATAGTATGAAGTACTACCGTGTATGGGATTTTTACTATGTAGAAAAGTTGTAAGAAAATTTTGGATGGTTTGATTCGATTTTTATGGAAATGAAAAAAGAAAAAAGAGAAAAAAAAGAGAGAGAGAGAGAGAGAGAGAGAAAAGCATTATTTTTTATAGTTAGTACAAATTTATATGTTATAAATATATGTATCTATTTTTCGTTGAGATTTTCTTTTTTCGTTTATTTATTTATTTATTTTTTCTTTTCTTTCTTTTTTTTTTTTCTTTTGGTTTTTTTCTTTTTTTTTTCGTTATGAATCACAAAATACGAGAAAAAAATAAATCATAGAAAATTTCTAACACAATCATTTATGCTTTATTTGTCGACTCGTACGTGATTCGTAGCACAAACGTTTGCGAATACGTGAAATGACAAAACAGAGAGAGAAAGAGAGAGACAGAGAGAGAGAGAGAGAGAGAGAGAGAGAGAGAGAGAGAGAGAGAGAGAGAGAGAGAGAGTGAGAGAGTGTTTTCCAAGAGCAGCTAGTAAAACATTTTGTTTTTCCCATGAAGTTAGTTCGGACCCCGTGAATCGAAGGGATCCTAGGGTTACAACGGCGTATTGCGACACACCCCCATTGAAATTCCATGCACGTGGTATATACTTGAATTAAATGTACGCCGGTGTCGCATTATATCAAAGAATGGCAAGTTATATCAAACCTTTCATTAACTCCGTGTGAACTCAGATTTAGGTGGGGTGGGGGTTGGAGGGAAAGAGGGGGGGGAGGTGAAAGAGGAGACGTCGATTTTCAAATTCCGTCATTCACGGGACGATTTTATAACATCGTTTTGGAACAGGAAACTTCAACGACAAACTTCAATTTCATTTTCATTGAAAAAATGAATGATCGTTATTACGTATGATTTTGATATATTTACCTATATACATATGTACATATTGCTTATGTCATACGACGAGATAATTATGTATTATATGGATACATTAATCGAGTTTTACTTTGTCTCCTTACCAAATATCATAATTACACAAGGTATTTGGTGGAGGAATAATAGTCATGATTTATGTTTCCCATACGGTCCATGAACTATCGGATCAATCGTATCGATAATAATTAATCGATCGAACTTAATGAATTAAATTCCTCGTTTATCTTTGATTATTGTTTTCCAAAAAATACATTGTTTACTTTTAATGTTTTCCTTTTTGAAAGATATTTAGTTTTCCTTCTTCATTCATTCATTCATTCATTCATTCATTCGTTCGTTCGTTCGTTCGTTCGTTTGTTCATTCATTCATTCAAATTTTTTTTTTCCTTTTCCTTTTCTTCGACTTGTTCTCGCACCCTTGAGCATCCAAGAGCCCATGATCCTTCGACTGGGGCCGGAAGAAGGAGCTAGGTGTCGGAACGCGAGGGGTGAGTCCGTTGGAACGAAGAGAGCGGAGGGAAATCCTCAAAAACTTCTTACCGCAACAATGGCGTGTAGCGATTTTAAAAAGATCCTAGGAAGATTTACAATCACTTTCACGCCTCTCCATGGCACCCCAGTGCCGACCTAAGACCTACAACAAATACCTGGTAGGCATCGTAATCTCACTAAGGCCTCCCATAGTGGCTCCCCTACATAGGCCCCCATTATTATTTTCATGGTATTGTCGAAGTGTCGAATCTGTCTACAAATAACCACTAGAGAAATGGTTACTTCGTCGCTACTCTCTTCCCGAGCCATCTCTCTTTCTCTCTCTCTCTCTCTCTCTCTCTCTCTCTCTATTTTTCTCTTTATCTCCATATCTATCTCTATCTCTATCTATCTCACTGATCACCCTCTCTTCTCCAGCTTTACCCTGTTTCTAGGTTCATGCGTAGCGACGCCTATCTCCTTCTCTCTCTCTCTCTCTCTCTCTCTCTCTCTCTTTCTCTCTCTCTCTTTCCCTCCCTCTCTTTCCCGTTCCAACTCTCCGCTATTCAGAATGGACTACATTATTTTGTTGTAAGGCCCCGGCCACACTGCATTATCCTAAACATCTAAATCCGGACAGCTGTAGTTCCCTCAGGAGTTCTCAATCGAGGGAATCCTTCTATCAACGCGCACGTATAAATAACTAATTGTAAGTTTTATCGTCGATTACGTATATCATCATATTTAATTTCTATTATCATTTAGATATATGTTATACGATGTAATATAATTTAATTTACCTATAAGAGATTTAAAAATAATATCTTAAGATTATATTGATAATCTCTTAATCGTCGATTATATCCAATTAAAAAAGCGTATTCATTGAAGTAAAACATATATATATATATATATATATATATATATATATATATGTATATATGTCGTGTAATCAAAATTAATTTCATTTTGTCATCAGTGTCTCATTTCATTTCATTTTATTTCTTCATATTGTACATGAACACAAATGAGAACCACTTTCTAATGAATGTGCCAGAGGTGTCAGAGCAGCAACTGTCAAAACACGAGCGGCAAGACGGTGACCGTGGCGTCGAACGACGATGATGTGGGGGAAGGGGCGATGGGGGAGGAAGGAGAAGGTAGCTGAAAAAAGATGGAGCTAGAGATAGAAAGAGAAAGAGAGAGAGAAAGAGAGAGAGAGAACATAATACCTTGAAAACGGTACACGGTACCCGATGCCTATCGATAATCGCGACATCCATCCTTTCATTCTCGACCACAAAATTCCTGCAGGCGTATGCGTCGAAACTAGTATTGTTCGTGCAGCACGCTCATGCTTATGTAACGGTCCGTTCATTTTCGCCTCTGTTACTAAATCACACTATATCTGATGTTTATACCGCGTTACAGCGATATATAATGTATTAGGAGAAATAACTACTAGCATTTTTATTTCCGGTGTAATCGTCGTTAATCGTTCGTCCGTTTTCAACATACATATGTATATCCATTTATATCTTTTTCAATGGTCAGACACTAGTTTGAGATATAGAATAATATGAAAGTTATAGAATAATAAGATAGTATATAAAAATGAATTATGTTACGACATTCACTATTTTATATATATATATATATATGTGTATGTGTATGTGAGTGTGCGAGTATGTGTATTTATGTTACATATACATGAGCTGAATATTCGGGGTACATAGTAAGATATAAGAATTTAATGTATAACGATATATTAAGAAAAAGTATCTAATAGAGAAAGAAACAGAGAGAGAGAGAGAAAGAGAGAGAGAGAGAGAGAGATCCTCCAAAAAAAAGAATAGGAAAAATATATAAAAGTGAATATGTATCGACGTTCGTTGTACATAAAAATATATGTACATTACATATAAACGAATTAAATGTTTGAAGTATGACAATATGTTCAGAAAAAGAATAGTAAAGATTCTTACAGGAAAATGTCTTCGTACTACTCGACGACTCCATCTTCGAACCAAGAATCCACTCAGCTGTTGAGAACTTTCTGCGAAAGAAAGAAAGAGAGAGAGAGAGAGAGAGAGAGAGAGAGAGAGAGAGAGAGAGAGAGAGAGAGAGAGAAGGGAAGGAAAGAAGGGTGATAGGGAGGGGATAGAAAAGATAGAGACAGAGAAAGAGAGAGAGAGAGAGAGAGAAAGGGAAAAGGGAAAGAGAAAGAGAAAGAGGGAGAGAAAAAGAGAAAGAGAAATATAGTCATGGAGTAAAGTAGAAAGGAAGCAGTAGCTCATGTGAAGGCATCGTGTAGGGTGGAGTCGACGATCAGGACGCGCTTAGGCGTGCGCTCTGGGCATATCGGCTTTTCGGGAGAGTCTTGGTCGATGTTCCTAGTTCCTGGTGTACCTACGGGATCGGTTACAGGCGAGCAAGCCACATGATTGGTCCATTTTGTCAGCGACACCCGCCCACGCTACGTTATCGCGCAACGACGTTCACTCTTTTTCTATCTCTTTCTATCTCTTTCTATCTCTTTCTTTCTCTCTCTTTCTTTCTGTGTATATATATATATATATCTTACTTTCGATTCCATCGTTGTGCCGATAACTTCATTTCTTCATCTTTCATCTCTTTTCTATATCTCTTTCATTTGATTATTTTTTGCGTTTAACTTGAAATAACGATAGTAATCAAAGTGAAATTTTTCCTTGGTTCTTTTCTTTTTTTTTCTTTTTTTTCGTTTTTCTTTTTCTTTTGGGGATTAAGTGGTTAAATATGCGTTGGGTCATATTAATGACGTCATTTTGCCGAAAGGGCTTATTTTCTTTTCGTGGATCGAAAGTACGAGGAACGAGAACAGTCTGGATGAGGCTCGGAATTCGAGAAGATATGATAGGCATAGAAAGTACTCGTAATTAATGTCATAATAATCTGTTGATATATTTTCGCGTGAATTGTATTTACAGGGGCAAATAATAATATATAATAATTTTAATAAGAATAATATAATAATAATAATAATAATAATAATAATAATAATAATAATAATAATAATAATAATAATAAAGAATAATGTAATAATGAGAAATATAATAATAATAATAATAATAATAATAATAATAATAATAATAATAATAATAATAATATAATGATAATAATAGTATTTAATAATAATGCTGCACTTTTACTGATATATTTATATCTGTTTATAATTTCGCGTTAATAATCTTTACGTAACATACTTATACAGCATGTAGACCGTATTATGTTCATATTTATAGGACCGATTATACAAGAATTTTACTATTGAGTCTATCTACAAAGAGAAAAGGATCTAGCGAACTTGGTCGCAGGTTTCTATCTTCGTTTTTATTATCAATATCATCGCTTTTAACGTTTTGTCGTATCTCGCATAATAAGATCGATTGGACTTCTTTAATCCTTGACAAAATTCGAGCAAGTTGAAGTTTTACTTTCAATGTAGCATACCTTCAAAGACCGGGTCAATTAATGAATTTACAAGTCGCTAGTTTCTACTTAGTCTAACAAGGTATGGTGAGAGGGGGAACAGGGGTGAACGGGGTAATCGCTGAGGGAGCGTAAATTAGTTTGTCCGACGTCTCAATTTTCCACGAGCGTTTTACTTTCTCCTTTTCAGAGTAACGGCGTATGGCATTATGCGGTTTCGAGTTAGTCTTTGAAAAATCTTTTCACCGCGTTAACCCTTTCGTTACGATGGAAGTGGCCGCCATTACGGTATCGCTGAATCGGGGAAAACAAGTTGAATCGCGATTATATAGGATTAATATAATAATAATAATAATAATAATAAAATCCGTTGTTCCTTCGTCATTAATATAAAAATTATTAATAGATATCTTATTAAAACGGTTAAATCAATGAATTTAATATAGGTCGAACTATATTGTAAATAAGTATATTTCAATTTATTAATTCAATTAAAATTATATCGATTAGGACTATAATCACCCTTAGTATACAGCGAATGTTTAACATTGAGCGACTATAGTTATCTTTAGTAAGGAAAGGGTAACGTTAGAGTTGCGTCAAGTATACGTAGACGATCGGACGAGCTAATCGCAAAACATACAAAGTCGAAAGTTAATGTTTGTTTAGTTTTTTTTTCTTCTTTTCTTGTTTTTTTTTTGTTTTTTTTTTTGTTTTTTTTCAAAATTAGTTCGCAAGTTTGATTTCCATCGAGTGACGTCGCTCGTATCATTGAGAGGAATATGACGTCGTGCAAAAAGAAGAACGTTCTAATATTTGAAATATATGTGTGGGTATATATATATATATATATATATATATATATATATATATATATACATATATATATAATATGTCATACACTTGATCGATTGATCTATCGATCTTTTTCGGACGCTATTTACAAGCCGCGTAACTTCTTTCACTCAGGATTAATGTTACACAAACATAGAAAGTTTCCTATTTTTTATTAAAATGGAAACAATCGTTAATTGTGAAAACAAATCATTCGTAAGAAGTTTCAACGAAATCATTAATTATCAATTATGTACACACAACGATATATAATCTAATTATATATCAATCGTATATTTCTCTCTCCTCCTTCTCCTCCTTCTATCTCGCTTCCTCTTCTTCATCCCACCCGTCCCATCTCAATCGAAATCGAGATATTGCACTCGTTTCTTTTTGTGCGATCGATTCAACACGATCCCAATTGTTCGTTCTAAAATTATAACACTCACATCGTTAATAGTCTATCGCAAATCAATCGACTCGCACAACGGCCTCCCTCCCCCCCATTTTCATCGTAAGGCTCCTTCGGAAACCTTTCGAAAGCTCGCGCGAGAGAATCGGTTCGTTCTCACTCGTTTTTGTGTTTGAATCTCCCGCCCGGCAAAGTTTCTTCCTAATCCACAAATATTCATTTCTTTCTCCCATATCCCTCAACTTTTATTCCCCTATAGCCCGTTCCCCCTCCCCCCTTTATCGGCCGGTCACTATCCTCGAAAGAGATTTCGTTCGTTCGGGAGTTCACTTTGATCCTTTCGACGAATCGATTCTCACAAGATCTCGAAATGTCTTTGCTGAATGTCTTCGCCAATACTCGATTCGTACCTCGATATCGAAGAACGATCGTCTTCCACATTTTCCGAAATGATCTCTTCGTTCTCGGCCGACCTGTCGTATCACGCCGGCGAGAACGGCCTGTGAATTTGCGGAGGTTTTGGATTAGGTGGAGGAGTGGCGACCCTTATCAAGCCTTGACCTTGAGCCTGCCCCTGAGGAGTCTGCTGATTCGAGGATGGACTGCCTCTAGAGGATGGCGTGTGTGGACTAGGCACGGCCACTCTCAAAGGACCCGTCACCGACAGATTCGTCGCCATCAGTGGCGGACTGTGAGCCTCTGAGAGTCCATCGGATAGCCGGGATCCCTCAGATATCCTAGATATTCCCTCGGGTAAAGGATGTTGTGGATGTGGATGATGTAGCAGTCCATCATGAGGGTGTAGCCTTGGCGGTGGTAGCCCAAGTGGATCTGGTAATCTGCAAACGTAGGATAAAAATGTTGTTTCGCTAAGCAATAGATCGATCCCGCTTTTATCGTGTTAACAAGCGATATAATTTGTTTTGCGGCGTGGAAGGAAACGGGAGAAGTTGATTTTTACCTGGATCCAAGGTCACCTCTAGGTCCAACAGCCTGAAAGGGACTACTTTCGGTCAACCTAAAAATCCCTCCACCTGCGATGTTCGGATGATTATGCTGTGGACTATGCGGACCAAACCGGAAACCAGTCGGCGGGAATTTGAAGGCCGTCGCGTGACCAAATCGGAATTGTGACTGAGTCGGATCGAAACGGAAGTTAAGGGAGGGCGGTGGAAGTGGACCGAGTGGGCCCAATGGTACAGGAGAAGGTTGATGAGTAGGAGGAGGAGAGGAACTTGGCGATGGTGGCGATGTTCCTCCAAGGGAAATATCAGAATCCTCGGAATCACTACCACCTGGTCCTGGACTCAATGCACGCCGTGCGTTTCCGTTCCCTGGGCCCGATTGTTGCTGCATTCTAAGACAAAAAAATTAAAAATATTTAAATATATTCTTACTTTTGATAACAATTTTTCATTGTAATTGATCATATCAAAGAGAAATTCGTTTTCTTTATAAAGAAAAAAAATCTACTCGTTTATTATAAAACGAGTATTAGAAATGTATGCGACAACGTATAGAGTTTTTTTCTTTGTTTTTTTTTTTCTTTTTTTTTTTTCTTTTTTTTATTTTGATCATCGTTAACGTGGATCTGTTACTCCGATGAACATACATACATACGACGAACGAAAAGGTTAACGAAGTTCATCGGCAGTACGAACTCTCGAACCTGATCAGCCGTAGATAGAGAAGATGCGTAGGTGTAAGATCATCGTGGGGAATTTTAATCGTTCCCCATGTTCCTCGCTCTTATACCATAGTTGCATGTATGTGCACCTTAGTGAAAACGCTTTTGTTTCCAGTCATCACACCGGAGCGCACGCGTAATTAATGAGTGGGTTCATCCTTCCCAGGTGAGCAAGGATTCACGGGAGAGTAACGATGATTCTTGAGTCGTGTTCGCTACTTTAGAGAGAAAGAGAGAAGGAGAAAGAGAGAAAGAGAGAGAGAGAGAGAGAGAGAGAGAGAGAAAGAGAAAGAGAAAGAGAGAGAATGAACAAGACAGAGAAAAGAAGGGATCCACCTCATTACTCAAGAGATTAGGAATAGATATAGAAACTCTCGGCGAGACTTCCCACGCGACGCATCTTCCGGACGACAGAAATGACGAATAACTTTCCACATCAGAGATCTTAATCCTCACACTCGCCGACAGGAAAGTGTTATTTTTCTGTTGGATATAATTTTTACCGCACACGATGATTATTTACGCATTTTGAATAGCCGCACATAAATTCAAATACAACAATGTTTTAACTATTCAAAATATTTATATTCAATAATTGCGTGAGGTTTTAGAACGTTAACGGGAACATAAAAATTGTAAGCTTTATTTTTATTGTTCGATCGTAAAATTTGCAATTTCTTTAAATTCCTTTGCTTTATTACTTTTTCTTTTTCTTTTTCTTTTTTTTTTTTTTTTTTGTTCTCCTTCTTCTCCTTTTCGCCCGCCAAAATAGAAGACAAAAGTACTTTCGATATCAAGACGATTTTGACGTTTCGAAAGGTAAGAAACGAAGGTAAGGTCGATGGTCTGAGCTATTGTCTACGATGAAGAGAATCCTTTGCTACTTCAAAGACAATGAGACCTTGCGGGTCCCCTTAAAAGCCCCTCGAACTCCAGATCGATTCAACCGACAGACCTCCCAAGATCCTACCGTATTTTCGTTGCTAATCGAGTCTGAACCTCGTACTGTTACCACGGTAACACCTCCACAGATCCTGGAGTCGATTCTTTCCTCAGAAAAGACTCCTCGTATATTTCACTTAACACTTCTCTGCGATTCGATTCAATTCGATTCAATTCGATTCAATTGAAATTCGTTAGAAATCTATCCACAATCTATGAAAAATTTATTTCTGTCTCTGTAAGAAATAAAATGTGAAAGATATTTTAATCGAGAAGATAATTATTATACGTATCACTATTTGAAATTATGTACGTACGTAGATACGTAATTACAACATATAACAAGATACAACATATAACAATTAAGTTAGCATACGTAAAGTTAATCCAATTTCTTTATCGGACATTGTAGAAAGAATAAGGAAAAAAAGGATTCGAGATATTGAGATATAATTCGAGGTGAACAACTCTCACGTGGACCTGTTTGGAACACGTTTGGACACGGTAATCGAACCCGCACACGTATTACCTCTCTCTCTCTTTCTCTCTCTCTCTCTCTCTCTCTCTCTCTCTTTCTCTCTTTCTCTCTTTCTCTCTATCCTTTTCTCGCTTCTTTTTCTTCGAGTACAAGACAGTCGACGCGTTTTAATTATGCCCAGGAACCGCTCCTCTTTGTCTTGTTCCTTATTCCTTTCATAAGACACCCGCACGAGCGGCACGACTTATTATGCGCGCGAGGCAAA